>NC_057805.1:10440896-10542568 GCF_018294505.1 Triticum aestivum
AGTTATCCCTACAAAATGATATAGTCTTGTCATGCTATGTCTTCTTAACACAAAGTATTTATCATGCACAACCCCGGTGACAAGCCGAGCAATTGGTTCATCCTTTTTAACGCGCTTCAACTTTTTCAACCCTCACGCAATACATGAGAGCAAGCCATGGATATAGCACTACGGGTGGAATAGAGTATGATGATAGGGGTAAATATAGAGAAGACAAAAAAGTAAGAAAGTCTCACATCGACGCAGCTAACCATTGGGCTATGGAGATGCCCATCAATTCATATCAACATGAGTAGGGATTGCCATGCGACGGATGCACTAAGAGCTATAAGTGTATGAAAGCTCAATATGAAAACTAAGTGGGTGTGCATCTAATCCTATAATGAAAAATTCCCACTAGTATATGAGAGTGACAACATAGGAGACTCTCCATATGAAAAACATGGTGCTACTTTGAAGCACAAGTGTGGAACTAGCATGCCCCTTCTCTCTTTATTTCTTTTCTTTTTTCTTTCTTTTTTTTCTTTTCTTTTTTTCTTTTTACTTTTATTTTTTCTCTCATTGTCCGGAGTCTCATCCCGACTTGTGGGTGAATCATAGTCTCCATCATCCTTTCCTCACTGGGGCAATGCTCTAAAAATGAATAATGATGATCATCACACTTCTATTTACTTATAACTCAAAACAAATAAAAATTACAACTTGATACCTATAACAAAGTATGACTCCATATGAATGCCTCTGGCAGTGTACCAGGATGTGCAATGATCTAGCATAACAACGATATCAAAAAATGGACAAGCCATGGAAATATCATGCTAGCTATCTTACGATCATGCAAAGCAATATGACAATGAATGCTCAAGTCATCAAAACGAAAGCGGTGGAAGTTGCATGGCAATATAGCTTGGATGGCTATGGAAGGGCCATAATAGGTAAGTATGGTGGCTGTTTTTAGGAAGATATAATAAGGCTTATGTGTGATATAGTGTATCATATCATGGGGTTTGGATGCACCTGCGAAGTTTGCACCGACTCTCGAGGTGAGAAAGGGCAATGCACGGTACCGTAGAGGCTAGAAAATTGCGAAAAGGTAAGAGTGTGTATAATCCATGGACTCACATTAGTCATAAAGAACTCATATACTTATTGCAAAAGATTATTAGCGCTTGAAGCAAAGTGCTACTACGCATGCCCCTAGGGGGATAGATTGGTAGGAAAAGACCATCGCTCGTCCCCAACAACCACTCATAAGGAAGACAATCAATAATAAATCATGCTCCAACTTCATAGCATAATGAGAGACTATACGTGTGCATGCTTCGGGAATCACAAACCTTAACACCAATATTCTTACTAACCACAACCATTTACTAGTACCTCCCACATATTCCATCTCTATATTGCAAAACTATTGCAAGGAATCAAACATATCATATTCAGTGATCCACAAGTTATATGTAGGATTTTATGACTAACCATGCAAATGACCAATTCCTGTTGACTCTCTAAATAGATATAAGTGAAGCATGCGAGTTTAACTCTTTCTATAAAAGACCATTCTCTAATAGATATAAGTGAAGCAAAAGAGCATTCTACAAACAACGGTTTTCTATGTGAAGAGAAACAGGCAATCCAAACTCCAAATGATATAAGTGAAGCACATGAAGCATTCTATAATGCCATACTCGAAAGATATAAGTGAAGTGCAATGAGCATCCGATAAATCAACCATGGACTATCTCATACCAGCATGGTGCATAAAAGAAAAGTGAAAAATAAACACAAAATACACTCCAAGATTCACACATATCACATGAACGAAACAAGATCGAAAACATACCGATACTTGTTGAATAAAGATGGGATGCCTTCCGGGGCATCCCCAAGCTTAGATGCTTGAGTATCCTTAAATATTTACTTGGGGTGCCTTGGGCATACCCAAGCTTGAGCTCTTGTCTCTCCTCCTTCTCCTTATATCGAGACCTCCTCAATCTTTGATCACTTCATCCACACAAAACTTAACAGAAAACTCGGTGAGATCCGTTAGTATAATAAAGCAAATCACTACCCTGAGTACTGTTGCAAACCTATTCATATTTTGTTTTTACATTGTATCTACTGTAATATAACTTTTTCATGGCTAATTCCACTGATAGAATCGATAGTTTCATCAAAACAAGTAAAACAATGCATCAAAACAGAATCTGTCTTAAACAGGATAGTCTGTAGTAATCTGAACATTCACCATACTTCTGGTACTCCACAAATTCTGAAAAATTAGGACAAAATAAACAATTTGTATAGCAAGAGTGTGCAAAATGTTTCATAAACTTTCGACGTTCTAGTAAAAAACGTAAAATCGCGCACTACAGCTAAAGTTTCTATTTTTGCACCGCATATACCAACAAGCAATCTACTCATCCTAAAGGCAAATCTTGGCACATTATTTTTATAATACAATGGAATTGTACAAGGGGGTAATTATTTTTGTGAGAATCTTCATGAAAAATTCTACATTGTTTCCATGAGCATGAACACAAGTGTTCAAGGTCGACCCTCACTTCTCCAATGCATAACTTCCAATCGCTTCTCTTTTGTGAAAAAGTTTTTAAGTTACCCTCTATATTTTTGTTTTTAAACTTTATAAAAGCACTCAACAGAAAGAAATGACTCTCTAAAACTTCCGGGTTGTCTCCCTGGCAGCGCTAACTTTAAAGCCATTAAGCTAGGCATAAAGTGCTCAAGTAATGAATCCACCCGGATCCCAAGGTATATCAAAGCCAATTTTAATTAACAATGATTTGGCATTTAGTAGTGAGCACAAAGCAACATATATCATGCAATGATTAAGTCTAACTCTCTTCCTATGCATCGGCATGTCATACAAGAACAATTCATGCACATCAAGTAAAGGCCAATACATAGCATAAGCAGTTTCTTGCAATTTTATCATGTTGGAAACATAGAGAGGTGGAGATGTAGTTCCCTCTCATAATAATTGCAAGTGGGAGAAGCAAGCACATGCATATTATATTCATCAAAATCATCATGTGCAATGGTAAAAGGCAACCCATCAATGTAATCCTTAATAAGTGCAAACTTCTCCGATATCGTGTAGTTTGGAGAATTCAAAAAGATAATAGGACTATCATGTGTGGGTGCAATAGCAACAATTTCATTCTTGAGATATGGAACTATAGCAAGTTCATCTCCATAAGCATCATTCAAATTGGCGTCATGGCCACAAACATAACAATCATCAAGTTCATCAAAAAGGGATATTTCAAAAGAATTAACAGGATCATAGCAATTATCATAGCATTCATCCTTCGGTAAGCATGAAGGGAAACTAAACAATGTATGAGTTGAAGAGTTACTCTCATTAGAAGGTGGGCACGGGTAGCTAATCCGCTATTCCTCCTTTTGTTCTTCGCTCTCCTCATCATCTTTTTCATCAATTGAGCTCGCAGTTTCATCAATTTCTTCTTCCATAGACTCTTGCAAAATATTAGTCTCTTCTTGGACAGCGGAGACTTTCTCAATAAACACATCAATTTCGTAATTGTATTTATAATTATCATAGCAATATTTAAGGATAGCAAAAATTTTAGGTCTATAAATTGAATCATCAAAATTTTCAAACTTTCCAAACAAAGATTCAATTTCATAAGCACCCTTAAAAGCAACAAATTCTTCTATTCGTTCCACATCATAGTAATCATATATACCATTAGCATAAGAAGCCAAAGTTTCATTATCATTAAATTCACATGAAACTGGAAGGTGTGGAGCCTTCATCCTAGAGCAACAAGTATAATCATATCTTAAGCATAGCTCCCAAGCATACCAATGCAACATATGAATTTGATCCCATAATAGTTTCCCTTTTTGAGTCAAGCGATAATCCCTAAAGTATTCATGTTGATCCAATGTTACTCCCATTATCAAGTTGAATGGGGTTTTCTCAGGATTATCAAAGTAGTGTTTAATATTTTTCAAATAACGAGCATCGAGGGTTTTAGGAGGTTCCCCATCTCCATGAGTAGCAAGTACAACTAATTATTTTGGTGTTTCATGTTCCATAGCCATAGCTAAAGATAGAGAACAACTTAGAACAGGAAATAAAAACTACTTAGTGATAAAGCAAACAAGCACACATGAGAATATTCACCCCACGCTATTGCTCCCCGGCAATGGCGCCAGAAAAGGTCTTGATAACCCACAAGTATAGGGGGTCGTCTGTAGCCTTCTTCGATAAATAAGAGTGTCGAACCCAACGAGGAGCTAAAGGTAGAACAAATATTCCCCCAAGTTCTATCGACCACCAATACAACTCTACGCACACTTGACGTTTGCTTTAGCGAAAACAAGTATGAAACTATTTGGCAAGAATAAACCTATGAGTACTTTGCAAGAATAAAAACTAAGAATAGATTGCAAGGTAATAAAAGTGGATAGCTTTTGTCAACAAGAAAGTCATTTGTCCCTAGGCATTCGATAACAAGTACCGGTAATCATTCTTGTAATTTTATATGAGGGAGAGGCATGAGCTAACGTACTTTCTCTACTTGGATCATGTGCACTTATGATTGGACCCCTAGCAAGCATCCGCAACTACTGAAAATCATTAAGGTCATGAAACCAACCATAGCATTAAGTATCAAGTCCTCTTTATCCCATACGCAATGACCCACTTACTCGGGTTTAAGCTTTTGTCACTCTCGCAACCCACCATAAGCGAACCATGAACATATTGCAACACCCTATAGCGGGGGCCCCTCACGTTTGCGCGAGACGGAGGGCACCGTAGGACAACACCAAAAATAAAATATACAATCATACCAACCAAAATCACGATTAACCCGCAGGACAAAATGGATCTACTCAAACATCACAGGATAACCATAGATCATTGGGAAATAATATATGGAGTTGAGCACCATGTTTAAGTAGAGATTACAGCGGGGAGAAGAGGTGTTACACCGCTGCATAGAGGGGCATAGAGTTGGTGTTGACGGTAGCTAGATTGTTGATGTAGATCGCCGTCACGATCCTAGCCCCGGCAGCACTCCGGCGCCACCGGGAGAGAGGGGGAGAGAGCCCCCCTCCTCCTTCTTCTTCTTCTTCTTCTTCCTTGGCCTCCCCCCTAGATGGGACGAGAGTTCCCCCTCTGGTCCATGGCCTCCATGGCGGTGGAGGGGCGGGAGCCCCTCCGAGATTGGATCTCCCTCTCTGTTCTCTTCTGTTTCGCGTTCCCCAGATCTGGCCCTTCACCGTTTCTTAAATTCCCGGAGATCCGTAACTCCGATTGCACTGAAATTTTTACACGATTTTTTCCCATAAATTATCTTTCTTGCGCCAGAAGAAGGGCCCCAACCGCCTTACGGGGTGGCCACAAGACACCTGGGCACGCCAGGGGAGGCCAAGGGCCTCTGTTAGCGTTGATTCCAAGTCCCAAAATCACATATATTCCAAAATAATTCTCCGTAAATTTTTATTGCGTTTGGACTTCATTTGAAATGGATTTTCTGCGAAACAAAAAACATGCAACAAACATGAACTGGCACTGGGCACTGGATCAATATGTTAGTCCAAATAAATCATATAAAATGGTGCCAAAAGTTTATAAAAGTTGTATAATATTGGCATGAAACAATAAAAAATTATAGATACGACGGAGACGTATCAGAGCCCTCCGTGGACTCGCGCAACTGTTACCCTTCGTGGGTTGAAGTCTTCATCAACGTGGATGTACGATAGCACCACCTATCGAAACCACGCCAAAAATCTCCGTGTCTACATTGCGTTTGCCTTACCAAACCCCTCCCTTTACCTTCATATGCAATGTTTTACATTGCGCTGCAATACTCTTGAAATTGCATGTGTAGGTTGATTGCTTGACTTGTGCTAAGTTGCTACAATCTGCCAAGACATAAAATTGGGAAAAGGCTAGATTTTTATTTGGTCAAGTAGTCTAATCACCCCCCCTCTAGACCTACTTTCGATCCTACACCAGCACCATCTCACCTCAAACCCTAGTTCATCTCTTGTATTCAATCTTTGTCTCGAAATCTCAGATTGGTACCTGTGGGTTGCTAGTAGTGTTGATTACATCTTGTAGTTGATGCTAGTTGGTTTATATGGTAGAAGATTATATGTTCAGACCCTTAAACATATTCAATACACCTCTGATCTTGAACATGAATATGATTTGTGAGTAGTTACTTTTGTTCTTGAGGACATGAGAGAAGTCTTGTTATAAGTAATCATGTCAAGTTGGTATTCGTTTGATATTTTCATGATATGTATGTTGTTCTTCCTCTAGTGGTGTCATGTGAACGTTGACTACATGACACTTCACCATACTTGGGCCTAGGGGGAAGCATTGGGGAGTAACAAGTAGATGATGGGTTGCAAGAGTGATAAAAAACTAAAACCCTAGTTTATGTGTTATTTCGTAAGGGGCTAATTTGGATCCACATGTTTCATGCTATGATTAGATTTATCTTAATTCTCTTTCGTAGTTGCAGATGCTTGCAAGAGGGGTTAATCATAAGAGGGTTGCTTGTTCAAGTATGAACATCACCCTAGCACCGGTCCACCCACATACCAAATTATCAAAGTAGTGAACGCAAATCAACTAAACATGATGAACGTGAGTAGACGAGAATTCCCATGTGTCCTTAAGAACGCTTTGCTTATCATAAAAGAACTTTCCGGCCTGTCCTTTGCTATAAAAAGGATTGGACCACCTTGCCGCAGCTTTGTTTTTTGAACCTTAAATAGTAGGAGAACCTCCTACTGTGTAATTAAATTAAAGAATAAAGTTTAATGTACGTCATATTTACAAGCCCATCCTGCTTTGAGGAGGGGAGAGTAGGGTAGGGAGACTACACTATAGAATCAAGGAAGGGGGATGAGTCCTTTGTGTTTCTCCTTAACCCTATAGGTAAGGAGGGAGAAGTCTGTTTTGAATCTCTGGAGCCAAGAGTTTCTTGTGGGCACAATCCCTCTAAAGTGTTTGTTGTTGCATTCTTTCCAAATGCTCCACGCAGCCAGCAGGAAAGTTTTCAATAAAAGAGGCTTATTCCATCTCCATATGGCGGATTTCACGATCTGTAGTCATGAGGCCCCATGAGTCCAAGATACATTCAGGCTTGCCCAACATTGGATGATGAAATGGCATTCAAAGAAGAGATGCTTGACTGTTTCTTTGATTGGCAATGCACAGAGAATGCAGTCATGATTATCGCCTTTGTTACTATTGGATGTTGCACCTTTGCTACTATTGTTACTTGCTACTTGTTACGAATTGTCTTACTATCAAACTATCTGTCACTGTCACTTATAGCACTTGCAGAGAATACCATGCTGAAAACCGCTTGTTATATCCTTCTACTCCTCATTGGGTTCGACACTCTTACTTATCGAAAGGACTACGATTGATCTCCTATACTTGTGGGTCATCAATGGTATTTATGCATTTGTTGTTCTCTAGCAACCCACAAGGGACTATATATTCCTACTATTAAAGGCGAGTTGATACGTTCTCCTTACCACCTCCTCTCCCGCCCCCTACTTGAGTTTTTTTCTCCGCGCCTCCCTGTTTGGAATAATAAAAACCAAATTGGGACTTTCCTTGTCTTGCCCTACTAGAAACCATGTCATGCTTTAACACAATTAAATCTTATCAAAAACATGTCATGCATTAACTCAATCAAATCAAATCTTATCAAAACTCAACTAATCAAAACCTTCCTTGCCTTTCCCTCCCCATACTCAAATCAAATCTGACAAAAACCTCAACTAAATCAAAACTTTCCTTGCCTTCCCCTACCCATACTCAAATAAAATCTTAAGGAAATCAAGAATATGGTGAGTGTATATCGGGGCACGTTTGGTGTTGAATCAGTAGAATATGTATGACCCGACAAATGCACAGACAATTAGTTAGTTATAATAGAAGTGGAGGAAAGGAGGAATAAGGAGAAAATACCGCTTTATTTTCTAGAAAGGAGATGATGGATAAGGAGACACAATGAATGTGGAGGAGAAACATAAGTGGGAGAGAGAATTGTTGCTATATGAATGGAAACTACATGTTATGTTGTCATGTTCAACACATTTTTCTAGATTACAACTATTATTTGAAAAGGGTGTTGTATTTTAGTCATCACTAATTTAACAATTGATTATTTTTGTATCGCATTGTCTAAACAAGAAAAAAGTATTTCTACACATAACATATGGTTGTATCATCATTCATTTTCTAACGTTAATAAACCGATGCATATTTAGCTCTAACAAAACAAAACAAACATAAATACAATCATCACATTATTAGACAAACACAAATACACACCTAAAATAAATTTAGACAATAAACGTTATAAATATTCATTTATTTATGTTCTCCAAAGTAGCTAGTCAAAGTACACGGGACGAGGACCACCATGCCACCTCTGAACTTGCTGTATCATGAGCTCCACTTGATGAACTTCTCATGTAACCAGTCCTGGCCATATGGGCTAGCACGGCCCGACACACCTAGGGCGTGTTTGGTTGCCCGCATGCAGCCCAACCAGGCTCGTGCGGGAAGTGTGTGGCCTGTTTAGTTGGCTGGGCTGCATGCGATTCGTGGCCCGCACGGACCTTAAAGCAGGCCTGAGCCTGGCCCGGCGGAAACTGCCGAATCGGCAATTTCTCGCGAGCCTGGCTCGGCGCGGCCACGCGTGCGAGGGGGTTGCACGCCTTGGGCAGCGCGGGAGACGGAGGGAACATCTCATAACCCCCCCCCCACTCTCCTGTCACCGCCCCGCCCACACTGTTCCCACCGCTCCCTCTCTACCTCACCGCCCCTCCCTCTCCTCTCCTCCGATGGCTCCGGCTCGCCCACCGCCGAGCCGTCCTCTGACCCCGTCGACCAGTGCATCGCCAGCATCCAGGAGCGCTGGGTGGCCGGGCTCCAGAACTCAGTCAGGGACCTGGCGTCGGTGCTGTGAGCGTCGTCCCCCATCCGCTGCCGGCCACCATGAGGGCCGGCTAATGCCGTGCCGGCGGTTCGTGCTCCGCCGCCGATTCCGGACCTCATGGTCCTTGGCTCGGCGTCGGCGCCGTCCACAGAGCTGCCTCTTCTTGGGATCCTGCTGACCCACAAGTATAGGGGATCTATCGTAGTCCTTTCGATAAGTAAGAGTGTCGAACCCAACGAGGAGCAGAAGGAAATGACAAGCAGTTTCCAGTAAGGTATTCTCTACAAGCACTGAAATTATCATAAACAGATAGTTTTGTGATAAGGTAATTCGTAACGGGCAATAAGTAATAAAAGTAAACAAGGTGCAGCAAGGTGGCCCAATCCTTTTTGTAGCAAAGGACAAGCCTGGATAAAATCTTATATAAAGGAAAGTGCTCCCGAGGACACATGGGAATTATCGTCAAGCTAGTTTACATCATGCTCATATGATTCGCGTTCGTTACTTTGATAATTTGATATGTGGGTGGACCGGTGCTTGGGTACTGCCCTTCCTTGGACAAGCATCCCACTTATGATTAACCCCCTCGTAAGCATCCGCAACTACGAAAGAAGAATTAAGGTAAACCTAACCATAGCATGAAACATATGGATCCAAATCAGCCCCTTACGAAGCAACGCATAAACTAGGGTTTAAGCTTCTGTCACTCTAGCAACCCATCATCTACTTATTACTTCCCAATGCCTTCCCCTAGGCCCAAACAATGGTGAAGTGTCATGTAGTCGACGTTCACATAACACCACTAGAGGAAAGACAACATACATCTCATCAAAATATCGAACGAATACCAAATTCACATGACTACTTATAACAAGACTTCTCCCATGTCCTCAGGAACAAACGTAACTACTCACAAATCATATTCATGTTCATAATCAGAGGGGTATTAATATGCATAAAGGATCTGAACATATAATCTTCCACCGAATAAACCAACTAGCATCAACTACAAGGAGTAATCAACACTACTAGCAACCCACAGGTACCAATCTGAGGTTTTGAGACAAAGATCGGATACAAGAGATGAACTAGGGTTTGAGAGGAGATGGTGCTGGTGAAGATGTTGATGGAGATTGACCCCCTCCCGATGAGAGGATCGATGGTGATGACGATGGTGACGATTTCCCCCTCCCGGAGGGATGTTTCCCCGGCAGAACAGCTCCACCGGAGCCCTAGATTGGTTCCGCCAAGGTTCCGCCTCGAGACGGCGGCGCTTCGTCCCGAAAGCTTCCTTCTGATTTTTTCCAGGGCAAAAGACACCTTATACCAGAAGATGGGCATCGGGGGGCTTCCAGGTGGCCCACGAGGCAGGGGGCGCGCCCTCCACCCTCGTGGACAGTGGGTGGCCCCCTCTGGTGCTTTCTTCGCCCAATATTTTTAATATATTCCAAAACTGACTTTCGTGGAGTTTCAGGACTTTTAGGGTTGTGCAGAATAGGTCTCTAATATTTGCTCCTTTTCCAGCCCAGAATTCCAGCTGCCGGCATTCTCCCTCTTCATGTAAACCTTGTAAAATAAGAGAGAAAAGGCATAAGTATTGTGACATAATGTGTAATAACAGCCCATAATGCAATAAATATCGATATAAAAGCATGATGCAAAATGGACGTATCAACTCCCCCAAGCTTAGACCTTGCTTGTCCTCAAGCGGAAGCCGATATCGAAAAATATGTCCACATGTTTAGAGATAGAGGTGTCGATAAAATAAAATACGGACATGAGGGCATCATGATCATTCTTAGAACTGCAGCATATATATATATATTGTCATATGATTTCTTATGCTAAAGTAACAATCTATTCACAATGTAAAGTATGAATCAGAAACTTCATTGAAAACTAACAAACTATAATCTCAGTCATTGAAGCAATTGCAATTTATCGTAACATCGGAAAGAGTCAATATAAGAGCTTTTCAGCAAGTTTACATACTCAACTATCATTTAGTCTTTCACAATTGCTAACACTCACGCAATACTTATGGGTATGAAGTTTTAATCGGACACAGAGAAAGATAGGGGCTTATAGTTTTGCCTCCCAACCTTTTACCTCAAGGGTAATGTCAACAATAATGCTTTATGAAAACCCATATCCAATTGGATATATATATCAGGATCTTTCCAACACATAGTGCTTGCCAAAGGATAAAGTGTAAAAAGGAAAGGTGAAGATCACCATGACTCTTGTATAAGGTATAATACAAAAATAAAAGATAGGCCCTTCGCAGAGGGAAGCAGAGGTTGTCATGTGCTTTTATGGTTGGATGCACAAAATCTTAATGCAAAAGAACGTCACTTTATATTGCCACTTGTGATAGGGACCTTTATTATGCAGTCCGTCGCTTTTATTTCTTCCATATCACAAGCTCGTATAAAGCTTATTTTCTCCACACTAATAGATCATACATATTTAGAGAGCAATTTTTATTGCTTGCAACAATGACAACTTACTTGAAGGATCTTACTC
This sequence comes from Triticum aestivum, assembly GCF_018294505.1. Taxonomy (NCBI): domain Eukaryota; kingdom Viridiplantae; phylum Streptophyta; class Magnoliopsida; order Poales; family Poaceae; genus Triticum; species Triticum aestivum. The sequence goes on from NC_057805.1 coordinate 10,452,398, forward strand.
AATCCATAGGTAGATATGGTGGACTCTCATGGCAAAACTGGGTTTAAGGATATTTGGAAGCACAAGTAGTATCTCTACTTGGTGCAAAGAATTTGGCTAGCATGAGGGGGAAAGGCAAGCTAAACCTGTTGGATGATCCATGACAATATAATTTATTTCGGATATAAGAAAACATAACCCATTACGTTGTCTTCCTTGTCCAACATCAACTTTTTAGCATGTCATATTTTAATGAGTGCTCACAATCATAAAAGATGTCCAAGATAGTATATTTATATGTGAAAACCTCTCTTTCTTTATTACTTCCTATTAATTGCAACAATGACCAAAACTATGTTTGTCAACTCTCAACAACTTCTATTCATCATACTCTTTATATTTGAAGTCATTACTCTCCATAAGATCAATATGATCTCTTTATTTCTTTTTATTCTTTCTTTTTTCTTTCTAGATCATAGCAAGATAACCAAGCCCTCGACTCAAGACTAATCTTTATTATATAGAGCTCACGGACTCGATTACATAGATAAGGATCAAGAAAAAAACTCAAAGCTAGATCATACTAAACTTTATTCTACTAGATCAAATATAACCAAAAGGATCAAACTAAGAGAAACGGTAGAGATAGAAGTGTGATGGTGATACGATACCGGGGCACCTCCCCCAAGCTTGGCAGTTGCCAAGGGGAGTGCCCATACCCATGTATTTATGTCTCTTTCTTCGTAGGTGGTGACGATGGAGTTGTTGATGAAGTCGTGTCACACATCGAGCGTAGGAGATTCTCCAATTTGCGAATAACGCCCTTGAGTGCGGTGATGTATTCTTGCAACAAAATATTTTCACGAGTGAGATACTTGTTTTGCACCCAAACTATTTCAATCATCTTGAAAGCTTCTATTTTAGTAGGGGTAAGATGGTTATAGTAAGGTTGAAGGATGTCTTCTTCTTCTGCTGCCGTAGCTTGATCCTCCGTGGCCTTTTTGATCCTATCACCCTTGTTTATCTCCCCAAGTTCTTCTCTCTTCATCTCTATCTTCGTTAGCCAAGCATCGTCGCCCGTGTTGTTAGAGGAGGGGGACGACATGATGCCTGGCCTTTAAAGCTCTGGCAGAAAACAGCTCGGAACAAAAACAAGAGATATTTGCGTGGTATGGTGGTCAAAACCTTCAGGAGATTATATAATGAATTTTTACCGACTAAAAGAAGTACCATGCAAGAAAACAGAGTCCAGAGAGCACACGAGGTGCCCACGAGGCAGGGGCGCGCCCAGGGGGTAGGGCGCTCTCTCCACCCTCGTGGATACCTCGTGTCCCTTTCGGACTACTTCTTATTTTCCTATTTTTTAAAATATTCCAAAACGGAGAAAAAATGCTATTAGAACTGTTTTGGAGTCGGTTTACTTACCGTACCACATACCTATTCCTTTTCGGAGTCTGAAACGTTCTGGAAAGTGTCCCTTATGTACTCCTCCGGGGTTACGGTGTCAAAAACATTGGTTTCAACATTTATGGGATTACCTGAGATATAATGTTTAATTCTTTGACCGTTCACCACCTTTGGGTTTGTGCCTTCGAAGTTGTTGATTTTTATGGCACCGGAACGATAGACCTCCTCAATAAAGTAAGGATCTTCCCATTTAGAGAGGAGTTTTCCTGCAAAAAATCTTAAACGGGAGTTGTATGACAAAACATAATCACCTACATTAAACTCACGCTTTTGTATCCTTTTGTCATGCCATCTTTAACTTTTTCTTTAAACAATTTGGCGTTCTCATAGGCCTAGGTTCTCCACCCATCAAGTGAGCTAATGTCAAATAGTCTCTTCTCACCGGCAAGTTTGAAATCATAATTGAGCTCTTTAATGGCCCGATATGCCTTATGTTCTAGTTTGAGAGGTAAGTGACATGCTTTTCCATAAACCATTTTATACGGAGACATACCCATAGGATTTTTATATGCAGTTCTATAGGCCCATAATGCATCATCAAGTTTCTTGGACCAATTCTTTCTAGATCTATGAACAGTCTTTTGCAAAATTAATTTAATCTCTCTATTACTCAGTTCTACTTGACCAATAGACTGTGGGTGATATCGAGATGCAATCTATGATTAACATCATACTTAGCAAGCATTTTACGAAAAGCACCATGAATAAAATGTGAACCACCATCAGTCATTAAGTATCTAGGGACTCCAAACCTCGGAAAAATAACTTCTTTAAGCATCTTAATAGAGGTGTTATGATCAGCACTACTAGTTGGAATAGCTTCTACCCACTTAGTAACGTAATCAACAGCAACTAAAATATGTGTATACCCATTAGAGGAAGGAAACGGTCCCATATAATCAAAGCCCCAAACATCAAATGGTTCAATAACAAGTGAATAGTTCATAGGCATTTCTTGACGTCTACTAATATTACCAATTCTTTGACATTCATCACAAGACAAGACAAACTTACGGGCATCTTTGAAAAGAGTAGGCCAATAAAAACCGGATTGCAATACCTTATGTGCAGTTCTATCTCCAGCGTGGTGTCCTCCATAAGCCTCGGAGTGACACTTGCGTAGGATCTGTTCCTGTTCATGCTCAGGTACACAACGTCTAATAACACCATCTACTCCTTCTTTATAAAGGTGTGGGTCATCCCAGAAGTAATGTCTTAAATCATAGAAAAACTTTTTCTTTTGCTGGTATGTGAAACTAGGTGGTATAAATTTAGCAACAATGTAATTAGCATAATCAGCATACCATGGAGCAGTACGAGAAGCATTTATGACAGCTAATTGTTCATCAGGAAAGCTATCATCAATAGGTAGTGGGTCATCAAGAACATTCTCTAACCTAGACAAGTTGTCTGCAACGGGGTTCTCAGCTCCCTTTCTATCAATAATATGCAAATCAAATTCTTGTAGCAAGAGAACCCATCTAATAAGTCTAGGTTTAGCATCTTTCTTTTCCATAAGGTATTTAATAGCAGCATGATCAGTGTGAACAGTTACTTTAGAATCAACAATATAAGGTCTGAACTTATCACAAGCAAATACAACTGCTAAAAATTCTTTTTCAGTAGTAGCATAATTTCTCTGGGCACTGTCTAGAGTTTTACTAGCATATTGGATAACATTTAATTTCTTATCAACTCTTTGTCCTAGAACAGCACCTACAACATAATCACTAGCATCACACATAATTTCAAAGGGTAAATTCCAATCAGGTGGCTGAACAATAGGTGCAGAAATCAAAGCTTTCTTAAGTATTTCAAATGCTTCTACACAATCATCATCAAAGACAAAAGGAACATCTTTTCGTAAGAGATTAGTCACAGGCCTAGAAATTTTTGAGAAGTCTTTAATGAACCTCCTATAAAAACGGCATGACCAAGGAAACTTCTTATACCTTTAATGTCCTTAGGACACGACATCTTTTCAATAGCATCAACTTTAGCTTTATCAACTTCCATACCTCTTTCAGAAATTTTATGCCCCAAGACAATACCTTCATTAACCATAAAGTGGCACTTCTCCCAATTCCAGACAAGATTAGTTTCTTCACATCTCTGCAAAACTCGATCGAGGTTGCTTAAGCAATCATCAAAAGAAGTTCCATATACGGAGAAATCATCCATGAAAACCTCAACAATCTTTTCACAAAAGTCAGAGAATATAGCAGTCATACATCTTTGAAAGGTAGCAGGTGCATTACATAAACCAAAAGGCATACGTCTATAAGCAAAGGTACCGAAAGGGCAAGTAAAAGTGGTCTTTTCCTGATCCTCTTTCGACACAGGTATTTGAGAGAAACCAGAATAACCGTCTAGAAAGCAAAAATGTGTATGTTTGGATAATCTTTCTAGCATTTGATCAATAAAAGGTAAAGGGTAATGATCCTTTCTAGTAGCTTTATTTAATTTGCGGAAATCAATTACCATTCTATAACCTGTAACAATTCTTTGTGGGATCAATTCGTCTTTATCATTAGGAACAACAGTAATACCTCCCTTCTTAGGGACACAATGGACAGGACTTACCCACTGACTATCAGCAACAGGATAAATTATACCTGCCTCCAGAAGCTTTAGTATTTCATTTCTTACCACTTCTTTCATCTTAGGATTTAACCGTCGTTGGTGATCAACAACCGGTTTAGCGTCTTTCTCCAATTTTATTTTGTGCTGGCATAGAGTGGGACTAATGCCCTTAAGATCATCAAGAGTATATCCAATAGCAGCACGGTGCTTCTTCAGAGTTTTCAATAATTTCTCTTCTTCCTGCTCTGAAAGGTTAGCACTAATAATAACAGGATATATCTTCTTTTCATCAAGATAAGCATATTTAAGAGTATCAGGTAATGGTTTAATCTCAAACATGGGATCACCCTTGGGTGGAGGAGGATCCCCTAGAATTTCAACAGGCAAGTTGTGTTTCAAAATAGGTCCCTGTTTAAAGAATACTTCATCTATTTCCCTTCTTTCATTCATAAACATATCATTTTCATGGTCTAGCAAATATTGTTCTAAAGGATCATTAGGTGGCACGGCAATAGAAGCAAGACCAATAATCTCATCTTTACTAGGCAATTCTTTATCATGGGGTTGTCTAAAAAATTTAGCAAAATTAAAATCATGAGACATATCCCCTAAACCAACAGTAACAATATCCTTTTCGCAGTCTATCTTAGCATTAACAGTATTCAAGAAGGGTCTACCAAATATAATGGGACAAAAGTCATCTTGTGGGGAAGCAAGAACAAGAAAATCAGTAGGATATTTAATTTTCCCACACAAGACTCAACATCTCTAACAATCCCAACTGGTGAAATAGTATCTCTATTGGCAAGCTTAATAGTAACATCAATATCTTCTATCTCAGCAGGTGCAATATCATGCATAATTTCTTTATATAAAGTATAAGGTATTGCACTGACACTAGCACCCATATCACATAAGCCATGATAACAGTGATCTCCTATTTTAACAGAAACAACAGGCATGCCAACAACAGGTCTATGTTTATTTTTAGTATCGGGTCTAGCAATTCTAGCAGCTTCATCACAGAAGTAAATAACATGCCCATTAATATTATCGACCAAGAGATCCTTAACCATAGCAATACTAGGTTCAACTTTAATTTGCTCAGAGGGTGTAGGTGTTCTAGCATTACTCTTATGAACCACAGTTGAAGCTTTAGCATGATCCTTTATTCTAACAGGGAAAGGTGGTTTCTCAATATAAGCGGTAGGAACAATAGGATCAACACTATAAGTGATAGTATTTTCTTCAACTTTAATATGTTCAACTACTTTTACTTCAATGGGAGTATGATACTTAAACCACTTCTCCTTAGGGAGATCAACATGAGTAGCAAATGATTCACAGAAAGAAGCTACTATCTCAGAGTCAAGTCCATATTTAGTGCTAAATTCATGAAAAGCATCGGTATCCATAAAAGATTTAACACAATCAAACTTAGGTGTTATACCTGACTCCTTACCTTCGTCGGGTTCCCAATCTTCAGAGTTGCATTTAATTCTTTCCAATAAATCCCATCTGAATTCAATAGTCTTCATCATAAAAGAACCGGTACAAGAAAGTATCGAGCATGGAGCGATTATTGAGAGAACGCCGAGCATAAACATTTTGAATAATAATTTCTCTTGAGAGCTCATGATTGGGGCATGAGTATAACATTGACTTAAGCCTCCCCCAAGCTTGAGCGATACTTTCTCCTTCGCGAGGCCAAAAATTATATATATAATTACGATCACGATGAACCAGATGCATAGGATAAAACTTCTGATGAAATTCCAATTTCAATCGGTTGTAGTTCCATGATCCAATATCATCACATAGCCTAAACCATGTCAATGTCTTTCCCTTCAAAGATAAAGGGAAGACCTTCTTCTTGATAACATCCTCAGGCATACCTGCAAGCTTAAATAATCCACAAACTTCATCCACATAGATTAGGTGCATATCGGGATGTAATGTTCCATCTCCTGTAAAAGGATTAGCTAGCAGTTTCTCTATAATACCCGAAGGAATTTCAAAGTAAACATTTTCAGTAGGTTCAGTAGGTTGAGGAGCAACTCTTTGCTCTACTGGTCGGGGTGAAGATACCCCGAACAAGCCCCTCAAAGGATTATTTTCCATAGTAACAAGTGACAGTAAATTTCAGCACACTATATAAATTTTTCCTTACCAAATTCCACTTACCAAAGGCGCTTCACTCCCCGGCAACGGTGCCAGAAAAGAGTCTTGATGACCCACAAGTATAGGGGATCTATCATAGTCCTTTCGATAAGTAAGAGTGTCGAACCCAACGAGGAGCAGAAGGAAATGACAAGCAGTTTTCAGTAAGGTATTCTCTGCAAGCACTGAAATTATCGGTAACAGATAGTTTTGTGATAAGGTAATTCGTAACGGGTAACAAGTAACAAAAGTAAACAAGGTGCAGCAAGGTGGCCCAATCCTTTTTGTAGCAAAGGACAAGCCTGGACAAACTCTTATTTAAAGGAAAGCGCTCCCGAGGACACATGGGAATTATCGTCAAGCTAGTTTTCATCATGCTCATATGATTCGCGTTCGTTACTTTGATAATTTGATATGTGGGTGGACTGGTGCTTGGGTACTGCCCTTCCTTGGACAAGCATCCCACTTATGATTAACCCCCCTCGCAAGCATCCACAACTATGAAAGAAGAATTAAGGTAAACCTAACCATAGCATGAAACATATGGATCCAAATCAGCCCCTTACGAAGCAACGCATAAACTAGGGTTTAAGCTTCTGTCACTCTAGCAACCCATCATCTACTTATTACTTCCCAGTGCCTTCCCCTAGGCCCAAACAATGGTGAAGTGTCATGTAGTAGACGTTCATATAACACCACTAGAGGAAAGATAACATACATCTCATCAAAATATCGAACGAATACCAAATTCACATGACTACTTATAACAAGACTTCTCCCATGTCCTCAGGAACAAAAGTAACTACTCACAAATCATATTCATGTTCATAATCAGAGGGGTATTAATGTGCATAAAGGATCTGAACATATAATCTTCCACCGAATGAACCAACTAGCATCAACTACAAGGAGTAATCAACACTACTAGCAACCCACAGGTACCAATCTGAGGTTTTGAGCAAAAGATCGGATACAAGACATGAACTAGGGTTTGAGAGGAGATGGTGCTAGTGAAGATGTTGATGGAGATTGACCCCCTCCCGATGAGAGGATCGATGGTGATGACGATGGTGACGATTTCCCCCTCCTGGAGGGATGTTTCCCCAGCAGAACAGCTCCGCCGGAGCCCTAGATTGGTTCCGCCAATGTTCCGCCTCGAGACGGCGGCGGTTCATCCCGAAAGCTTCCTTCTGATTTTTTTCCAGGGCAAAAGACACCTTATACCAGAAGATGGGCATCGGGGGGCTTCCAGGTGGCCCACGAGGCAGGGGGCGCGCCCAGGGGGTAGGGCGCGCCCTCCACCCTCGTGGACAGTGGGTGGCCCCCCCTCTGGTGCTTTGTTCACCCAATATTTTTAATATATTCCAAAACTGACTTCCGTGGAGTTTCAGGACTTTTGGAGTTGTGCAGAATAGGTCTCTAATATTTGCTCCTTTTCCAGCCCAGAATTCCAGCTGCCGACATTCTACCTCTTCATGTAAACCTTGTAAAAATAAGAGAGAAAAGGCATAAGTATTGTGACATAATGTGTAATAGCAGCCCATAATGCAATAAATATCGATATAAAAGCATGATGCAAAATGGATGTATCAGACCCCATTGGGCAAGGGGGGTTTCTTGACCCCCGTCCAAGGGTTTTCTCCTGTCGGTGTGCCGTCCTCCTTGACCTTCGGCGTGGCCATGAGCACGGGGCCTATGCCGCAGGCCGTCGCCAGGGCCGTCTCTTCCTCTCCTCCACCACCTCTCTCCTTCCTGCCGGGGTTTCCACCCCGGCCTCGGTTCGCTGCGACTATGCAAGCTCCAGTGAGTCAAAGAATCACTAATGCTTGCTCGTAGATGTAGATTAGGGGTTTCTTTCTTAGTCATGTTCATGTTGCTATTCATGTTGCATGCTCTAGATTATTATACATGTTCAAGCTAGGGTTTGTGTTGCATGCTCTAGATTGTTATACGTGCATGTAGTAGGACCATTTTAGGATGCTGCCAAATGTGCATGGGTGCACATGGGTGCTATTGATGAGTGGCACTTGCTATTGCTCTTTTTAGATGTTTCCATGCTTAGGATAGTGCACTAATGAGTGTCAGTTGCATAAAACCATATGCCACTGATCAGTGGAATTTGCTCATGGGCAACTACCACTGATCAGTGGCACTTGCTGTTGGGCAAGTCCCCTGATCAGTGGCACTGATCAGTGGCATTTGCCCAAAAGCAAGTGCCATTGATAAGTGGCATTTGGCATAGAGTTTGTGCATTGATCAGTGGCATTTGCTCTTGGGCAAATGTCTCTGATTAGTGCCATTTGTTGTAGTGCTAGTGCAACCGATCAGTGGCATTTGGCAAAGTGTTTGTGCACTAATCACTACAAAAAAATACACTTCCGTGATGATACGTGTTTGACACAGTATGTCACGTTTTCTGTCATGCATGTACAACCATGACGATTTTATGACAGAATCAAGATAGTCATACATGTGCTGTCGTAGAAGTGTTCCATGAGATTACCAAAATTATCATCACGGAAGTGTCCACTTCCATGACGATAAATCGCGCATCATAGAAGTGCTTTCGTTAGGGGTGATCGGCACGTGGCATCGACCGTAACGGGTCGCCGTTAAGCTATCGGGTCCGTTTTTGGATCCGACAACCCGTTAACAGCCCGGACCAATGGGGATTTTCCACGTGTAAAATTCTCATTGGCCGGAGGAAACACGTGTTGGCTCACCGTTGGGATCATTGGACAGGAGGCGCCTATGATACGTCGACACGTGGCACGACCCAACAGAGGCCCATTCCAGTGAAAACCGGCCCAGCTAAAGGCCCACCATGTTTTTTTAGACACTAGTGGGTTGGCCCGTTAACAGCCTGCCATGTTTTGGGTCAAATTGAGGCCCATACCAGATCAGGCATGTTCACAGCCTGTCGTGTTTTGGGCCAAATTACGGCCCATATCGGATCAGGCCCGTTAACAGGCCACTGTTTTTTTGGGCCCATTCTAAGACAGGTTTGTATTTCAGCCTGTTAAATGCACGTTTACCAGTTCGGCCGGATAATAGTTTCGGCCTGTTAGCGGCCGTGGTGTATCTGGGACGTTGTCGGCCCGGTTTAACTTTAGGCCATTTAACGGCCCATGTAGAAACTGGGCAATTTCTTGTCCGAAGTAACTTTAGGCCTCTTAACGGCCCGTAGTCTTCATGGATAAATTTCATCCCAACTGGCCTATCGGCCTGTTAATGGCTCGTGTAACAGTTGGGCCTAATTACAGCCCACGTTGAATCCGGCCTGCTTACAGCCCATCTGATAATGGCCCATGACACTTTTAGGCCTATGGCCCATGTAGATAGCGGCCTGCTTAAAGCACATAGTTTTATTGGGCCAAACAGGCCCGAGATATATTTTGGCATGTTAACTGCTCGTCCTATTTGGGCCAAACATGGGCCTTAGGCAGTTTCAGCCTGTATTGGCCCGTGAATTTTTCGGCTCAATGCTAGAACAATCTAGGTTTTAGCCTGTTAAAAGCCCATGGTATTCTCTGGCCCAGCTGGCCAGAACTTTACTCGGCCTGTTAAAGGCAGGAAACAACTATACTTTAGACCTGCTAATGGCCCAAGATGATTATAGGCCCACGTTTTGGCCCATATGAGTAACGGGCCGGCCTGACGACCGACAACACTGAGATCTACTGAACCTTCCGGCCTAAATTACAGCATACCGACCAAGAATAAACCTAGACTATACAACAAAGAAATTACAGCATATTACATCCCTCGGCATCAAAGTTCGCCGCCAGTGATAATAAAGGGCAACCAGACAGCAGATTACATAAACTGGGCAGGTCGCCACCAGTGGAAGTTAACAGGCGGACAAAATAATAGACAGAACCGACAGCACTTCAACACAGTTCAAGAAAGGTTAGCCCAGCCCAGGAGATGCAGCGCAAGCAGCTTAGCAACCTGATGAGACTGTGCTTCTTTGCCGCTCATATCCACCAACTTAAGCTGCATAGCATCAATAAACGTCCTGTACTTACGGTTAATCTTGCATAGAGATTGGATTTCCAGTCGTATTTGAGCAGAAGCATGTATTTCGGCTTGAATTTCAGACTGAAGAAGTCGAACAGATTCAGGCGGCGACTTCGTTGAGCTCGTGTCACTGAGTAAGTTTGACACTACATCAAGATGTGACTTCGTGGTTGTATCCCTACCCTCAATATGTGTTGCCTTCTCCTCTGGAATATGTGTTAGAGGGACAAACAATGGGTTCGTCTCACTATCATTGTGGCAGTTCTTCCTAGCAGCAGTGTTGTCACCCTGAAAGAGAAACAAGTAGGTAGATAACCGGTTTTGCATGTATAAGCATCAACGCTGTCAATTCATCTCATTTCTTTGTCAGAAATAAATAGACACGGTTTAAAATAGCATTAACATAATAGGCATTGGTCATAGTTAAGACGGCAGGAAATGGCATTGTGCAGGAGTGGCCAGCTTCACCAGACCACTGGATTACAGATCAAGAACACAAGCATAGATGTAGTTCTAAACAACGTATAAGCATGAATGGTGACTGTACTGTCAATTTATACCATTTCAAATTGGTAAATAAAGAGACACGATTTAAATAACATTAATATAATATGGCATTGTTCATAGCTGAGACATAGCAGGATATGACATTGTGCTGTTGTTGGTAGTCTCACCACACCACTGGATTACAGATCAAGAACACAAGCATACACATAGTGCTAAAGAAGATAATTTGCTATGTTTAGTTTAATTTACATGGTACGAATAAGGAACTAGATTGTACAACTAAAGACTGAAATTGAGAAGGACAAACTTATGTTTATGTACTTCTACTTTATAAACATTGAACAAGCAATTTGATGCAGACGACAAAAATAAACAGCATTTGCACTCATAGCTATCCAAATATACACAACAAAGTTTGAAGGCTCGAGGAGGACAAACTTACATTAGTAGTGAAGACAGGCTCTATAAAGGCCTTGTCCATATTGATGGGGGGGACAATTCAAGAAGTTTACCGCACACTCTTCTTCAAGAGTATTGCCTTTATTCTACATTTTGTTAAGAGTAAATATAGATGTGAAAATATAGGAACAAATGGCGATTATTTAACTTAAGATGCAGAGTACAAATGTAAATACAGCATACAGGCAGAAGGCACTGACAAGAGCAATGCGGAGCTAAACTTCTTCAGTAACATTGGTTTTATTCAATATTTTGGCAAGAGTAAATGTAGATCTGATGTGTAGAAAAATGGAGGACAAGGGAAAATAAGCTGCAAAGTGTACATGAAGAACTAGGTGACAAATATAAGTACAGTGATGAAGGACAACAAATACTTACAAGAACAATGCAGAACTAAATTTCTTCATAGGCATTGGGTTTATTCTACATTAATTTAAGCATTAATATAGATCTGATAATTTGGAGCGAACAGTGGATAAGCAAGCTATAATGCACAATGATGTCACATAATCCACCATGTATGAATGTAAGGACAGCGATAGGACAATAGGTACTCACAAGAGCAAAGCAGCGACCAGCATAGTTGCGATATCCTAGGTTTTGCAGCACTGATTCTATCGCCAATATACATCGGGTGCTATGTGATTTCTCCGGTAGCACCACCTTTTTCAAGGACTTTGCTTGTACTCCTTCAGGTTCTGCAATCACCCTCTTCCTTTTGGATGTCTGAAACACAAGAACAACATTTGAATGAAAAACATGGTATGACGACAAATGGAATAGGTGTTGATAATGGATGGACATGGCATCTTCACATATATCATGAGTAAACTAAGCAGATGGCGGTGCAACGAAGCAAAAGAAATGCAAGACACCTTATGCAAGATATGTGCAACCAATAAAACCTTGCCAAATTAGAACATGCACCTTATTGGGTGAACAGGATAGGCCATCTGCCTTTGACTCCTTGAGCTCAGAATAGTCATTAGGATCATATTCTGAATATGAATCTATAGGTTGGGAGCATGTGGGGTTTTATTGCATCCACAATGGACCTCAATCCCTTGATGCCAAGTTTGTTACCCATTGAACTGTTCCGCAATATTCTTCTGACGTGCGCATTCTTATATTCATTATGGTTGCATAGAATATCTGTAAAGCATGAAAACACAAATAGTAGTGAGATTATCTTTGTAATGCAGAGGATATTGTAATATAATAGAGGCTCCCTGTAAACCCTTGTGTGCTATCACTGGATTCTGATGAGAGAGCCCATGTGTGCTGTAATATGGTGAGTAGATTAATATAATCTAGCACAACTACACAAAAAAATAGGCTCCCTGTTGGGGGCCCCAGATGTAAGGATAGTTGGCAGATGATAGGTCCATAATATACCGTATAGAAAGTTTATTGCAAGGATAGTGGTGCACGTGCTTTTCGAAAGTAAAGTAGGAACATTAGCTGACCTATTAAACGTTATCTGTTTTTAGCAATATCAGCATCATATCATATTAGTATTTGAGCAACAAGTTTGGAATTATGAGTGGCACGTTGTTTAGCTTGATGGATTCAGGAGCAGTGCTAAGAAACTACGATGATGGTACTGAATATAAAGGCATGTCTGCATGACTTTTGTCATTTGGATCAGTCGACCATTCAGGCGGTTGGATGAAGATCCTACGTCTCCTAACCCTTCTTCTTCCTCGTCTCTGATTCTTCCCATACAGAACACCGCACGGGATGCCGGCCGAACCACCGGCCCCGACCCCCCCCCCCGCCGCGCCCTCCCCTGAACCGCCCCGCACCGCCTGTGTTCCTCCGCCACCCCCACCCCCACCCCCGCCCCCACCCGCGTCGAGTTTTCTTCATTCGGCGAGGCCCCACCACCGCCCCCCACAACCACCATCCCCACCCGAGCCCCTTCCCTCGCACCGGCAAACTCTGGCGAGCTCCAAAAAATTAACTAACCCAATTATGAAATTTAGTCTACTGTCATTTAACTAATGTGGAATATAAAAGGGGAAAACCATAAGCATTGCGAGTATAGTGTTCAGTGTGCCATGGCGGATCTGAAGGTGCAAACCGGACAAAGGCAACTTCGCAACCAATGTTTGCTTTCAACTAGCAAGTAAGTGATGGACAAGAAATCAGAGTAAAGCAGTGACGATCTATTTTCTTGCTGCGATAAATAAGTTGAGCAGATACGAAAGAGTACCGCCTCTGGTGCGGTGCCGTGTATGCATCTGCTGAGAATTTGACGGTGTTGCGGTAGCGATGGCTGTCGGCAGCGTGGAAGCAGATCTATGAGGGTAGACGGTGGCGGCGGGGCGTGGTGGACGAGACGGTCGTAGGAGCGGCACCGGCAAGGTGGACGACGGCGGGGATAAAGCGAGAGGACGGGATGCAAGGATCCCGGTCCGAAGCCGTGGATGAGAGAGGTTGATCTCTTGTAATGGACGACGGTGTCGGGGTATCAGCTCCGGCATGGTGGAGGAGGACGGCAGTGGATGGGGTGGCAGACGGAGGAGGCTGGGGTGGAGAGGGTGTTTTAGCACCCATGGAGTACGAATGGGGAAATGGAGGGCGAGAGGAAGGGGGGAACCATGTCTTCAGGGCGCGCTTGTCTCAAATGCGAGGAAATTTACAAACTTAGCCCCTGTTTAAAATTTCCTACATCACAGCAATATTAGTCGGTTGGGGATAGGACGGTAATCTCGCATACACCAAATATTTGCTGACAAGAGTTTGTTTTTGGCGCACACCATGTATGAATCGGGGAGGGAGTCGATTTCGGCCGAGGAGACACTGTGTTTTGGCGCCCACCGTGTATGAATCCGGGTGAGAGGCAGTTATGTCACGTTTGAGCGAAATTACAAACCTACCCCCATCGAAACCTGTAGAAATCGAGCTGATAGGCTTTGCATGTCAGGGATAGGCAGTAATTCCCATCTCACAGATTTTGGTTTCGGGCGGTTACTGCGACTTTCCCCGCTTCGTTCAAATTTTTGCAGAGCAAGAGTGCACGTTTACCGTGCCAATTCAATTCGAATCCAGTTTGTATTCTATTTTTGTTCGGGCGGGATCCATTTTTGATTGGAATAAAATTCTATATACATCATTCTTTTATATATACTTTCAAAAGCACAACACTCATTATACATAAATATGGTTTGCAAATGGCACGATCTCAGATTCATAAGGCTTTATCCATCTTAATTTGGATTTTCAAATATTTGAAACCACTTTATGTTGAAATCCAATGTATGCATTCCTCGCTAACTGTCTACAATTAATGTGTGTTTCATGCGGGTTTTTTTTACGTCTCAAACATGTATAATGTGTTTCACACACGCAACATATAGTGTAATCCCGTTTAGACATTAATTGCATATAAACCATGCATTCTCTCTAATTAAAGAATCTATGGATCACTAATATTGATAAACTATATAACATTACACGTGTCCCCAAATTCAAATGAATATGCATGTTTGATACACCAATTTGTGTTATGATATTATCGATGTCGTGATCTCCAGTTTAAATATTTGAATCCCCTTTAATCCAGATATTCGTCTCATATAGCTATCACTCATGCTTATATAGGAGTATCTCTCTAGACCTATACGCGTTCATCATCTCTCGGCTATCTCTCGTGCTACCTGTACGTCGACAATGATCTTTTATCTTCGTAACACACTGACGGTACTCTCTCCCTCGACCTTCATCACTCTATCTCTCTCTAAGTATATCTCGCTCCCTGCTATGTGTCTCTAACTATGATTCTCCATGTGAAATCTCTTTCTCTCACACAAACACAAACTTCGCCTCCCGGGGTCTCATTTCTCTCTACTATTCCCCTGTGTGCCACTCGCACACCCCCTCTCACACAGAGATGTCTTTCTCTCCTTAGGTATGAGAAGCTACGACTCTTCCTCTTAAATATCTCTTTCTCACACACAAACACAAACTCTGTCTCTCAGGGTCTCATACCTCTCCACCATTCTCTTGTATGTCGCTCACACACACTCTCTCTCCCTAGAGATAGCTTGCGTTCCCTCATATGTCTCTCTAGCTATCACTCTCATTGTGAAATATCTTTCTCTCATGCGGACACAAAACTCTATCTCTCGGGATCTCATTTCTCTCTAATATTTGTTTGTATGTGACTCACATGCACCCTCTCTCTATCTCTCTAACACCCACACACATAACTCAACCTTCTGATCCAGTTGACTCCTATCTCTAACGCACACTAGCTAGCATCTTTATCTTTCTATTTATCTGTTTCTCCATCAACCCTCTTTCTCGCCCTCACTCTTGCTT
Source organism: Triticum aestivum (assembly GCF_018294505.1). Lineage (NCBI taxonomy): Eukaryota > Viridiplantae > Streptophyta > Magnoliopsida > Poales > Poaceae > Triticum > Triticum aestivum. The sequence goes on from NC_057805.1 coordinate 10,467,899, forward strand.
CCTATCACGCACACTATATATGTTTCTCTCTACATGCAGTCATGTGCCCTCTTTTTATCTTTCTCTCACACACACATAACTTCACCCTCTGAACCACCCAACGGTCATCTCCAACACTCAAACTAGCCGATGTCCCTCTAGCTACCATATCTATCTCTGTATCTATCTGTAGTTTCTCCGTCAACATTTCTTTCTCGCACACACTCTTGCTTCCTATGACCCACACTATATTGTTGGAAATATGCCCTAGAGGCAATAATAAGGTGGTTATTATTATATTTCCTTGTTCATGATAATTGTCTATTGTTCATGCTATAATTGTATTAATCGGAAACCGTAATACATGTGTGAATACATAGATCGTAATATGTCCCTAGTAAACCTCTAGTTAACTAGCTCGTTGATCAATAGATGGTCATGGTTTCCTGACCATGGACATTGAATGTCGTTGATAACGGGATCACATCATTAGGAGAATGATGTGATGGACAAGACCCAATCTTAAGCGTAGCACAAGATCGTGTAGTTCGTTTGCTAAAGCTTTTCTAATGTCAAGTATCATTTCCTTAGACCATGAGATTGTGCAGCTCTCGGATACCATAGGAATGCTTTGGGTGTACCAAATGTCACAACGTAACTGGGTGGCTATAAAGGTGCACTACAGGTATCTCCGAAAGTATCTGTTGGGTTGGTACGAATCGAGACTAGGATTTGTCACTCCGTATGACAGAGAGGTATCTCTGGGCCCACTCAGTAATGCATCATCATAACGAGCTCAATGTGACTAATGAGTTAGCCACGGGATCATGCGTTATGGAACGAGTAAAGAGACTTGCCGGTAACGAGATTGAACGAGGTATAGATATACCGACGATCGAATCTCGGGCAAGTAACATACCGGTAGACAAAGGGAATTGTATACGGGATTGATTGAATCCTCGACATCATGGTTCATCCAATGAGATCATCGTCGAACATGTGGGAGCCAACATGGGTATCCAGATCCCACTGTTGGTTATTGGCCGGAGAGATGTATCGGTCATGTCTGCATGGTTCCCGAACCCGTAGGGTCTACACACTTAAGGTTCGGTGATGCTAGAGTTGTTATGGGAAATAGTATGTGGTTACCGAAGGTTGTCCGGAGTCCCGGATGAGATCCCGGACGTCACGAGGAGTTCCGGAATGGTCCGGAGGTGAAGAATTATATATGGGAAGTCCAGTTTCAGTCGCCGGAATGATTTCGGGGGTTATCGGTATTGTACCGGGACCACCGAAAGGTGTCCGGGCGTCCATTGGGTGGGGCCACCTGCCCCGGTGGGCCAAGTGGGCTGAACAAAGGAGGGAACCAGCCCCTGCTGGGCTGGTGCGCCCTCCCCCCAAGGGCCCAAGGCGCCTAGGGTTGAAAACCCTAGGGGGTGGGGGCGCCTCCCACCTGACTTAGGGGGCAAGTCCCCCCTTGGCCGCCGCCCCCCTCTAGATGCATCTAAGGCGGGCCGGCCCCCTCTATCTTCACCCTATAAATAGAGGGGGGGTGAGGGCAGCCGCACCCTTCCCCTGGCGCAGCCTCCCCCTCTCCAACACCTCCTCCTCCTCCGTAGTGCTTGGCGAAGCCCTGCCGGAGAACTGCAAGCTCCACCACCACGCCGTCGTGCTACCGGAGCTCTCCCGCAACTTCTCCTCTCCCCTTGCTGGATCAAGAAGGAGGATATGTCCCCGGGTTGTACGTGTGTTGAACGCGGAGGTGCTGTCCGTTCGGCGCTAGATCGGATCTTCCGCGTTTTGAATCGCCGCGAGTACGACTCCATCATCCGCGTTCCTAGCAACGCTTCCGCTTAGCGATCTTTAAGGGTATTAAGATGCACTCCCTCTTTCTCGTTGCTAGTATCTCCTAGAATGATCTTGGTGACACGTAGGATTTTTTTCGAATTATTACTACGTTCCCCAATAGTGGTATCAGAGCTAGGCCTATGTGTAGATTCTATGCACGAGTAGAACACAAGTTGTTGTGGGCGATGATTTGTTCAATTTGCTTGTCGTTACTATTCTTATCTTGATTCGGCGGCATTGTGGGATGAAGCGGCGCGGACCGACCTTACACGTACGCTTACGTGAGACTGGTTCCACCGACCGACATGCACTTGATGCATAAGGTGGCTAGCGGGTGTCTGTCTCTCCCACTTTAGTCGAATTGGATTCGATGAAAAGGGTCCTTATGAAGGGTAAATAGCAATTGGCATATCACCGTTGTGGCATTTTCATAGGTAAGAAATGTTCTTGCTAGAAACCCATAGCAGCCACGTAAAACATGCAACAACAATTAGAGGATGTCTAACTTGTTTTTGCAGGGTATGCTATGTGATGTGATATGGCCAAAAGGATGTGATGAATGATATATGCGATGTATGAGATTGATCATGTTCTTGTAATAGGAATCACGACTTGCATGTCGATGAGTATGACAACCGGCAGGAGCCATAGGAGTTGTCTTAATTTATTGTATGACCTGCGTGTCAATGAAAACGCCATGTAATTACTTTACTTTATTGCTAACCGTTAGCCATAGTAGTAGAAGTAATAGTTGGCGAGACAACTTTGAAGACACGATGATGGGATCATGATGATGGAGATCATGGTGTCATGCCGGTGACGAAGGTGATCATGCCGCGCCTCGAAGATGGAGATCAAAGGCGCAAGATGATATTGGCCATATCATGTCACTTTATGATTTGCATGTGATGTTTGTCATGTTTACATCTTATTTGCTTAGAACGACGGTAGCATAAATAAGATGATCCCTCACTAAAATTTCAAGAAAAGTGTTCCCCCTAACTGTGCACCGTTGCGAAGGTTCATTGTTTCGAAGCACCACGTGATGATCGGGTGTGATAGATTCTAACGTTCGCATACAACGGGTGTAAGCCAGATTTACACATGCAAAACACTTAGGTTGACTTGACGAGCCTAGCATGTACAGACATGGCCTCGGAACACGAGAGACCGAAAGGTCGAACATGAGTCGTATAGTAGATACGATCAACATGGAGATGTTCACCGTTGATGACTAGTCCGTCTCACGTGATGATCGGACACGGCCTAGTCGATTCGGATCATGTATCACTTAGATGACTAGAGGGATGTCTATCTGAGTGGGAGTTCATTAAATAATTTGATTAGATGAACTTAATTATCATGAACTTAGTCTAAAATATCTTTACAATATGTCTTGTAGATCAAATGGCCCACGCTAATGTTGCCCTCAACTTCAACGCGTTCCTAGAGAAAACCAAGCTGAAAGACGATGGTAGCAACTATACGGACTAGGTCCGTAACCTGTGGATCATCCTCATAGCTGCCAAGAAGGCATATGTCCTTGAAGCACCGCTAGGTGAAGCACCCATTTTCCCAGCAACTCAAGACGTTATGAACGCCTGGCAGTCACGTAGTGATGATTACTCCCAGGTTCAGTGCGACATGCTTTACAGCTTAGAACCGGGGCTCCAAAAGCGTTTTGAGCAGCACGGAGCATATGAGATGTTCCAAGAGCTGAAAATGGTTTTCCAAGCTCATGCCCGGGTCGAGAGATATGAAGTCTCCGACAAGTTCTACAGTTGTAAGATGGAGGAAAACAGTTCTGTCAGCGAGCATATACTCAAAATGTCTGGGGTGCACAACCGCTTGTCTCAGCTGGGAGTTAATCTTCCAGATGACTCGGTCATTGACAGGATCCTCCAGTCGCTTCCACCTAGCTACAAGAGCTTTGTGATGAACTACAATATGCAAGGGATGGAGAAGTCCATTCCTGAGTTATATTCAATGCTGAAATCAGCGGAGGTGGAAATCAAAAAGGAACATCAAGTGTTGATGGTGAATAAGACCACTAGTTTCAAGAAAGGCAAGGGTAAGAAGAACTTCAAGAAGGACGGCAAGGGAGTTGCCGCGCCTAGTAAATCAGTTGCCGGGAAGAAGCCAAAGAATGGACCCAAGCCCGAGACTCAGTGCTTTTATTGCAAGGGAAATGGTCACTTGAAGCGGAACTGCCCCAAGTACTTAGCGGATAAGAAGGCCGGCAACGCCAAAGGTATATGTGATATACATGTTATTGATGTGTACCTTACCAGCGCTCGTAGTAGCTCCTGGGTATTTGATACCGGTGCGGTTGCTCATACTTGTAACTCAAAACAGGAGCTGCGGAATAAGCGGAGACTGGCGAAGGACGAGGTGATGATGCGCGTCGGGAATGGTTCCAAGGTTGATGTGATCGCCGTCGGCACGTTACCTCTACATCTACCTACGGGATTAGTTTTGAACCTCAATAATTGTTATTTAGTACCAGCTTTGAGCATGAACATTGTATCTGGATCTCGTTTAATGCGAGATGGCTACTCATTTAAATCCGAGAATAATGGTTGTTCTATTTATATGAGAGATATGTTTTATGGTCATGCCCCGCTGGTCAATGGTTTTTTTTAATCTCGAAGGTGATGTTACACATATTCATAGTGTGAATGCCAAAAGATGTAAGGTTGATAATGATAGTCCCACATACTTGTGGCATTGCCGCCTTGGTCACATTGGTGTAAAACGCATGAAGAAACTCCATGCAGATGGACTTTTGGAATCTCTTGATTATGAATCATTTGACCCGTGCGAACCATGCCTCACGGGCAAAATGACCAAGACTCCGTTCTCCGGAAAAATGGAGCGAGCAACTAACTTATTGGAAATCATACATACTAATGTGTGCGGTCCAATGAACGTTGAGGCTCGCGGTGGCTATCGTTACGTTCTCACCCTCACTGATGACTTAAGTAGATATGGGTATGTCTACTTAATGAAACACAAGTCTGAGACCTTTGAAAAGTTCAAGGAATTTCAGAGTGAGGTAGAGAATCAACGTGACAGGAAAATAAAGTTTGGTACGTGGAGGAGAATATTTGAGTCATGAGTTTGGTACGCATCTAAGGAAATGTGGAATTGTTTCACAACTGACGCCGCCTGGAACACCTCAGCGTAATGGTGTGTCCGAACGTCGTAATCGAACTCTATTGGATATGGTGCGATCTATGATGTCTCTTACCGATCTACCGCTATCATTTTGGGGTTATGCTTTAGAGACAGCCGCATTCACTTTAAATAGGGCGCCGTCTAAATCCATTGAGACGACACTGTATGAATTATGGTTTGGGAAGAAACCTAAGTTGTCGTTCCTAAAAGTTTGCGGTTGCGATGCTTATGTCAAGAAACTTCAACCTGAAAAGCTCAAACCCAAGTCGGAAAATGCGTCTTCATAGGATACCCTAAGGAAACTATTGGGTATACCGTCTACCTTAGATCCGAAGGCAAGATCTTTGTTGCCAAGAATGGATCCTTTCTAGAGAAAGAGTTTCTCTCGAAAGAAGTAAGTGGGAGGAAAGTAGAACTTGATGAAGTACTGCCTCATGAACCGGAGAGTAGCACAACTCGGGAAGATGTTTCTGTGGTACCTGCACCGACTAGAGAGGAAGTTAATGATGATGATCATGAAACTTCGGATCAAGTTGCTACTGAACTTCGTAGGTCCACAAGGACACGTTCCACACCAGAGTGGTATGGCAACCCTGTCCTGGAAATCATGTTGTTAGAAAATGGTGAACCTTCGAACTATGAAGAAGCAATGGCGGGCCCGGATTCCAACAAATGGCTTGAAGCCATGAAATCTGAGATAGGATCCATGTATGAAAACAAAGTATGGACTTTGACAGACTTGCCCGATGATCGGCAAGCCATAGAAAATAAGTGGATCTTTAAGAAGACTAACGCGGATGGTAATGTGACCGTCTATAAGGCTCGGCTTGTCGCTAAGGGTTATCGACAAGTTCAAGGGGTTGACTATGATGAGACCTTCTCACCCGTAGCGAAGCTGAAGTCTGTTTGAATCATGTTAGCAATTGCCGCATTCTATGATTATGAGATATGGCAAATGGACGTCAAAACGGCATTCCCTAACGGTTTCCTTAAGGAAGAATTGTATATGATGCAGCCGGAAGGTTTTGTCGGTCCTAAGAATGCTGACAAGGTATGCAAGCTCCAACGCTCCATCTGTGGGCTCGTGCAAGAATCTCGGAGTTGGAACATTCGCTGAAATGATAAAAGTGTTTGGGTTTATGCAGACTTATGGAGAAGCCTGTGTTTACAAGAAAGTGAGTGGGAGCTCTGTAGCATTTCTCATATTATATGTGGATGACATACTATTGATGGGAAATGATATAGAACTTTTGGAAAGCATAAAGGCCTACTTGAATAAGTGTTTTTCAATGAAGGACCTTGGAGAAGCTGCTTACATATTAGGCAGCAAGATCTATAGAGATAGATCGAGACGCCTCATTGGTCTTTCACAAAGCACATACCTTGACAAGATATTGAAGAAGTTCAATATGGATCAATCCAAGAAGATAGAGAAAAGATGAGTGTCATCCCTTATGCCTCAGCCATAGGGTCTATTATGTATGCCATGTTGTGTACCAGACCTGATGTGAACCTTGCCGTAAGTTTGGTAGGAAGGTACCAAAGTAATCCCGGCATGGAACACTGGACAGCGGTCAAGAATATCCTGAAGTACCTGAAAAGGACTAAGGATATGTTTCTCGTTTATGGAGGTGATGAAGAGCTCGTCGTAAAGGGTTACGTCGATGCTAGCTTCGACACAGATCTGGATGACTCCAAGTAACAAACAAGATACGTGTATATTTTGAATGGTGGGGTAGTCAGCTGGTGCAGTTGCAAGCAAAGCGTCGTGGCAGGATCTACATGTGAAGCAGAGTAGATAGCTACCTCGGAAGCAGCACAGGAAGCAGTCTGGATGAAGGAGTTCATCACTGACCTAGGAGTTATTCCCAATGCACCGGGCCCAATGACTCTCTTCTGTGATAACACTGGAGCTATTGCCCTTGCCAAGGAGCCCAGGTTTCATAAGAAGACCAGTCATATCAAGCGTTGCTTCAAGTCCATTCGTGAATACATTCAAGATGGAGACATAGATATTTCAAAAGTGCATACGGATCTGAATGTCGTGCATCCGTTGACTAAACCTCTTCCGCGAGCAAAACATGATCAATACCAGAACCCTATGGGTGTTCGATTCATCACAATGTAACTAGATTATTGACTCTAGTGCAAGTGGGAGACTGTTGGAAATATGCCCTAGAGGCAATAATAAAGTGGTTATTATTATATTTCCTTGCTCATGATAATTGTGTATTGTTCATGCTATAATTGTATTAACCGGAAACCGTAATACATGTGTGAATACATAGATCGTAATATGTCCCTAGTAAGCCTGTAGTTAACTAGCTCGTTGATCAATAGATGGTCATGGTTTCCTGACCATGGACATTGGATGTCGTTGATAACGGGATCACATCATTAGGAGAATGATGTGATGGACAAGACCCAATCTTAAGCGTAGCACAAGATCGTGTAGTTCGTTTGCTAAAGCTTTCCTAATGTCAAGTATAATTTCCTTAGACCATGAGATTGTGCAACTCCCGGATACCGTAGGAATGCTTTGGTTGTGCCAAACGTCACAACGTAACTGGGTGGCTATAAAGGTGCACTACAGGTATCTCCGAAAGTATATGTTGGGTTGGTACGAATCGAGACTGGGATTTGTCACTCCGTATGATGGAGAGGTATCTTTGGGCCCACTCAGTAATGCATCATCATAACAAGCTCAATGTGACTAAGGAGTTAGCCACGGGATCATGCGTTACGGAACGAGTAAAGAGACTTGCCGGTAATGAGATTGAATGAGGTATAGAGATACCGACGATCGAATCTCGGGCAAGTAACATACCGATAGACAAAGGGAATTGTATATGGGATTGATTGAATCCTCGACATCGTGGTTCATCCGATGAGATCATCGTTGAACATGTGGGAGCCAACATGGGTATCCAAATCCCGTTTTTGGTTATTGGCCGAAGAGATGTCTCAGTCATGTCTGCATGGTTCCCGAACCCGTAGGGTCTACACACTTAAGGTTCGGTGACGCTAGAGTTGTTATGGGAAATAGTATGTGGTTACCGAAGGTTGTTCGGAGTCCCGGATGAGATCCCGAACGTCAGAGGAGTTTCGGAATGGTCTGGAGGTGAAGAATTATATATGGGAAGTCCAGTTTCAGTCGCCGGAATGATTTCGGGGGTTATCGGTATTTTACCGGGACCACCGAAAGGTGTCCGGGGGTCCATCGGGTGGGGCCACCTGCCCCGGTGGGCCAAGTGGGCTGAACAAAGGAGGGAACCAACCCCTGGTGGGCTGGTGCGTCCCCTCCCCCAAGGGCCCAAGGCGCCTAGGGTTGAAAACCCTAGGGGGTGGGGGCGCCTCCCACCTGACTTGGGGGGCAAGTCCCCCCCTTGGCCGCCCCCCCCCCCCTCTAGATGCATCTAAGGGGGGCCGGCCCCCTCTCCCTTCACCCTATAAATAGAGGGGGTGGGAGGGTAGCCGAACCCTTCCCCTGGTGCAGCCCTCCCCCTCTCCAACACCTCCTCCTCCTCCGTAGTGCTTGGCGAAGCCCAGCCGGAGAACTGCAAGCTCCACCACCACGCCGTCGTGCTGCCGGAGCTCTCCCTCAACTTCTCCTCTCCCCTTGCTGGATCAAGAAGGAGGACACGTCCCCGGGCTGTACGTGCGTTGAACACGAAGGCGCCGTCCGTTCGGCGCTAGATCGGATCTTCTGCGATTTGAATCGTCGCGAGTACGACTCCATCATCCACGTTCCTAGCCACGCTTCCGCTTGGTGATCTTCAAGGGTATGAAGATGCACTCCCTCTCTCTCGTTGCTAGTATCTCCTAGATTGATCTTGGTGGCACGTAGGAAATCTTTTGAATTATTACTACGTTCCCCAACATATATATGTCTCTCCATACATGCATCTATAGGTTGATCTCTTTTGCACAATCATTGTGTCTCGCTCCCTCTGCTCACCATAGATGCATGCTCCAGCCCACGCCACTATCTCTTAAAGATAAAAACACATGCTCAATTATCGGGCCTTCTTCCCTGCACTCTCCCATGCATGCATATTGTCATACCGATCCGTCTCTCCCATGTCGTTGATCTTATGACTTATGTCTTCTTTCTTTTATCTCGATCATGCGCGCGCGCACACACACATCCCACGTATACATGTATACCTCTCGCACAAGCACGTTCAAGGTCTCCTATGTCTCCATATGGAGTTAATTACCCTCAGCCCTAACGCCACATCGAATCGTTCTCTTCTTGTGTGCACATAACTTCCACCTGGATGGGTAAAACACACACTCACACTTAACAATCTCCTTCTAGCTACCCCCCCCCCTCTCTCACTCTTCCCCTATATACCCGAAACCAATAAGACCATCCCTTTGTTTAATTCCCGCCTACATGCACCATCGATATATAGTAGACTTCCTCTGTGTCTCTCGAACAAACATGTTCTCTCGATGTCGACTCCTCTCACGTGCAGACGCCTTCTCTTCCCTCTCTACGAGCCTTTTCTCTCTCGCACCCCCTCGTTGGTGGCCTCTGCCATACACATCACCTCTCCATGATGAAGCCACGCACACTTAAATTACATCCGCCACCGAGGACCCCACGTGACACACACACGCACGCACCCCCCCACACACACACTAACTAAGACTCCATCTCACACACACACATGCTCTAGGCGGAGCATTTGTTCCTACCACCCTTCGTCCAACCTTACTTGTATGATAAACAATCAACTTAATTTACTTGTATAACATGGACAAATTCCACTTTACTTTAGTAGTTAGCAAACTTATCATCTCTACTCTTATAAAAAACCGAGTTGGTGATGATGGTGTGCCTGCCATCTTGTAATATAGACCGTCTGATCTATATCTGACGGATAGAAAGCAAACTATGACAATTTTACAAAAGATACCCACACCTCTCTCCACATTTATAGACAAGGCCTTGCCTCGTTCATCCTTATCTCCCACAACCTCATTGTTGAGCAATTAAAAAAGGAAGTCTCTGGAACAATCGAGCATGGTGGCCGCTGCCGCCTGCCGGCGCCGTCCATCCCCATGCCTCCGCCCAATCCGACCACCAGTCACCAGCACGCTCCACTCCTCCTCACCTTATCTCTCATCTTTCATTTTTTCGATGAAATTCTTGAGATACCAGTTTTTCGATAAAATTCTCGAGATATCATTAGTTTTTACACATGGGATTACTCGTGCATGGGTCAATCACAACAGGTGTTTTGTAAAAAAATGCATATTGATGTTTCGTGCAATGCACGAGCATCTTGCTAGTAATTATATTACGTAAATCACGAGCAGGAAGTGACATTTTTTTACACAACCACGTTAACATGGCCACGTAAATCACTAGCTAAAGTGTAATATCATTATACTTATATCCCGATGCAAAATGTTGAGTACATGTCCGAAGAGTAGAGTCGCACACACGCACTATGTCTCTCAGAATCTCACGCACACACCAGTTACGTGACGCCCACTTAAGCAGACACATATGTTACAATTTGTGCACCCGCGGGTACACGTGGTGATGCGCATTTATTTAAGATGGACGGCCAACCCAAACAGTAGCTGCATTCATTCCCCTCCCGCCGCCTCTTCTCTAGTCGCCGTCGCCCGATAGCCATGGCCCGGCCGAAGGTAACGACATACGCCATACTCCCGCCGGGGCGGCGCTTTAATCTGGAAATGTTAGTGGTCATGCATGCATCTTTTTGTGGTAGCACTCCTATATAAGGTTGACCGGTCGCTTCCCGCGGACGTGCGCGGGTGGTGGAAGAGGAAGCAGAAGGGAAGCGGGCTGTGGAGTAACGTTTTTTTACCACAATTTCTTAGGAAACTGAGTGCAATAATTGAGTAGTTTTGCAAACTACCAGTACTACACCTGAAACGGTTCAAAACCAATACCACCACCACGCTCGCGTCTGACCGCCCTGGCCGATCCAACCCTCCTCCCTTGTCGGCGCGCGCTTCCCGCGTGAAAGGTCAGCGTCGCCCCGGATAGTTAGTGCCCCATTAATGCCCGGCCAGAGCGGAGGCGACCTCTCACTGGCGCCGGCTTTGATGCAGCGCGACAGCCAAGAGAGCGCCGCTTCCCGGTGCACGCGACTGCTCCGCGTCGAGGCTGGCCATAGTTTGGATGAGTCTCCATCGTGGGGAGCCACACTAACTAGGATGATATGGACTCCCGTTACCCACAGTTATGGATCGTTCCATCTATGAAGAACACGTGGGACTGGAACTATGAGACGGACATGTACCTAGGAGTGGACGTACGAACCTGAGTAATGTAGCACAGTAAGTGAAGTAGAAAGGCACAAATAGTATGAACATGCGTGGCATATAGGCATTTGTCTCTTACTACAACTAAATGTTGTACGTACAATGCACGGGTGATGTTATGGAGTACGTGCCTAAGTACTTTACTACTACTATATTAGTTGGAGGCACATATTAGGTTTTATATTTGTTTACGTGTATGCCCCGAGACCTTCCAACTAGACGTGTCTTTCTCTCCGGGTCGCACTTTGTATCTTTCATACCACTAGTACTACTACATGTGGTCTCCGACCCAGAAGTGGAAGAAGTGGAGACGCTCTACCACGCTGTTCATGTCCCACTCCTTCCGCTGACGTGTGGGACATCCAGCACATGCCGTGTTTGGCATTCCTTCGTCGTAAGAGTTGAAACGCTAGGATTCATCAGAAATAAAAAATAAATATAAATCAGCAGTGATACTATACCACGCAGTTTCCTTGCTCCTCGATATCGGAAAGAATACTTCCGTTCGCCGACATGTGGGATGTCGACCATCCTAGTCCACTTGCCATGCACGAAGAACTCCAAGGGAGAGTCACCCTAGTCCTCGTGCCGCAGTAATAATGACTAATGAGCCGACAAATCACAGGCCCAACCTTTCCCACTGTGAAGTTGCTCGGACAAAGGAACCATCATGACTTCGTTGAATTCCGCTTCTTGAAGAAAACTACTGTACGAGTAGTGCTGCTAGCTATAGTAGTTACTCCAGCAGAGGCCTCCTTTGGTTCATAGGATAGGAATTTTATAAGAATATGAAAATCATAGGAAGTGAGATGACATGCATCTCAATTCCTATAGAGAAAGAGATGCCATTTGATGCATAGGATAGGAATTTTCCATTGAGTCTAGGCTAATGTACTGGTAATTTGGTCTAAAAATTACAGTAGTAACTAGTACTGGTACATGATCGCAATTAATTAAACAAACGCACGGGCGACACAGACACACACACACTAGCTACTAGTACTACTACTTCTCACATGCTGGCCAGACGCCGTCGTTCTCCTTCCCGGCTTTGTCGGAGACACCCCACCATGCTTGGATCTCCGCCGACCTCTCCGCAGCAGCACGTGCGTCCTCTTCTTTCTTGCGGCGGCGGGCCTCTCTTTTCTGGAGTGCTTTCTGACTTTTTCGCTCCCTCTGTGCGGCTTTGGCCGCCTCTTGCTCTACCGCCCATTCAGCCTTGGCAGCTTCAAATTCCCCCCACGTAGGTGTGAGGTCGCGAGCGGCGATGAACTCGGCACGGCGGGATGCCATCGCTTCCCTACCATTTTGTGTGCGGTTGTGGGCGGCGAGGAACTCGGCGCGGCGGGATGCCATCGCTTCCTTACCGGTTAGTGTGTGGCGCGGTGGCATGAATGACGCTTGGTGACAGCTCTGGGGTGGAGTGGCCGGACAACCGTATAATGCATTGGTTTGTCAAGAGCTCAAGGATAGAAGACGAAGGAAATTTGGATTACCATTCAATCCTGGGCATTTATTACCAAGTAAAATGCATTGGCGGTCATCGAACTTGTCTTGATAGCTCACTTTGATCATTGTATACGAGATATGGTGATTATACGGTCACTGGCTCAGCGTATAGCTCCGTATTTGTCTGGTTGACCAGTCAAACAGTCCGCATGCGCCTCATCAGCTCGTGGTCTTTATCTATCTATCTATGCGGGCCTACCTGTCAGTGGAGAAAGAAATAAAAACCAAAATTATGCGTATGTGAGGAATCAAACCACGGACTTGTCGCTGCAACGCACACTCGTCAGCCAAATGAAAATGAAATACTTTGCGTTAAATGCACAAACCAATTTTTTTATATTATACGTGATGCACCCATTAGCGCACCGTCCATAGAGGCAAGTAGCATGTATGCGTGTAGACACTCATGCTCATGCTGTCAAACCATGCTAATGCATGCACGTCGCCCTCTCAATCAAAGTCCTGCTCATGGCGCAATGCAAACGGCGAGCCCGTCACCTGCGCGCCCCAGCGGTGCCTGGCATTACTGTTTAGATGTTTGCTGGAGGCCTCCGCGAACACCGAGCATATATTCACCTGGCTCAACACCAACGGTCATACTCGTGACTCGGCGCCTTGCTCATGGATATCGTCCATCACAACGACAATCTATAAAACAGCCTAGCTAGAGAGGGTACTATGGTACGGAGTATGTACTATCGTGAGCGACCGATCATAGTGCCACTGCACACGAGTGTGTGTCTGATCGATTCGTCCATTATTCATAAGTTATGCATGGTTGTGTGGTGTCTAATGGTGGTCGTTGACGGCTAGCTGGCGACAAGAGCGGTTGCATGGACGCCTGGTTGTCAATACGTGCCGCATACGCTTCAAAGGCTCGTCATCCATGAGTTCACATTTTACCACCACGCCAGCGTCTGACCGCCCTGGCCTACCGAAACCCCTTCCATCGCTAGCACGCGCTTCCCGCGTGAAACTGTCACCGTCTCTCCAGAACGTCAATGCCACATTCACCGGACTTAACTGCAGGTGCAGTTGGTGTGTCACTGACATGCGGGCCAGATGCCCTTTGGGCCCACATGTCAGTGACCCAACGCACCTGCAGTTAAGTCACTGAAGCAGCGTCCGCATTCACGCCCGACGCGGCCTCTCACTGGCGCCGGCATTGCAGCAGCGCGACGGCCGAGAGAGCGCCACCCACGCAGCATCCCGGTGCTAGCGACTGCTCCGCGTTAACGACACCACGGCCATCCTTCCGTCCGCCGCCCACATTAATGACACGCGGCTACCGACGAACCTACTCTGGTGCCAGCCGTCCATCCGTCGGCCGCGGCTCATTGCCATTCGCCCTCTATATTAACTTGAGCCCCAGCTCCGAGCCATAGCCAAAGACCCACACTCATTCTCCTCCGGCCCCTTCCTTCTGTCGGCACCACTCCAACCATGGCCTCCTGGCGCTCCAAAGCTCTCTTGGATGTACTGTCGCAGGAGCAGACAAAGGACATCGGCGGCTCCGCTCCGGGCGCGCTCCAAAGCTCTCTTGGACGTACTGTCGCAGGAGCAGACAAAGGAGATCGCCGGCTCCCCCCGGCCACCCTCCGCTGCCACGACCATGAAGCCGGCGCGCATGCGCGGGCGTAGCCAGCAGCGAGGAAGAGTAGTACATGGTAGGTCGCCGCCGCTCTGGACCCAGGAAGGCCACCGCTCCTCCACTTAGTTTACGCCAAGCTTGGTGGCCTAAACATCGGCGACCGATTAGCCACTTGACGGCCACGTGGAGGCAGAAATCTTCAGAACCTTGTGCTCCGAAGGAGGAGGTTATCGAGGCAGATGAGGAGGAGGCAAAGGCAATGGCCGGCTTTCTCGGGTTCATGGCCGGACATGGTGGTCGGGCGCCGGCGATCATTTAGATTAGGTTTATAGTAGGTTTTAGTATGGTTTGTGCGAAATATGTAATGAATTTTGTCTAGTTTATAGGAAAAGTTTTCAAAATGTAATGAATTTCATCCGTTTAATTTGAAATTTGCATTGTTTGCATGAATTTTGTCCGGTTAGTTCATATAGTTGTCGAAAGGTATGCGGGCAGAATTGGATGGCATCCATCAGTGTCCTCGGACAGATGCCGGTGTAAATTTGTGGCCCAGCGCTGGAGATGCCCTAACTATCATGCTATAATCACTAACAGTGCTCCATTATTTCACAGGGGACAGTTATCCCTCGATCAAAATCAGATCCGCCGTGTTTCGCACTCCTCCCTCGTAAGAGTCTAGACTCTTGCCTACATAAAAATGGAGCAAGTGGACGGCACTGTAGCACGTCATATCACTCAAACTAGCCCGCCTAACGCGTGGGAAAGCACCGCCCTTGTCATTTTGTTCTGGGTTTCGATCGATCGATCGCACGAAATGTTACGCTTTGCAAGTTCAAAAGGAAAAGGCGGCACACTTACGACTCGTACGCGTCGCGTTCGCGTCGCACCCCTGAGAGTCCGGCTCGCATGCCGCTCACTAGAGGGGACATGCGTTGTCTTGCATTTTCACTGACATGTGGGACTGCAATTGAATAAACCGTCGATAGCCGAAATCTAATCACTCGGCGGGCGTCGGCTGAGAAGAGAGAGACGGGGGAGGGAGAAGAGATCGTCCGCCCGCCGCGCACGGACTCCAAGAAATATATATGGTGATAATGTGAGGTGGACCATGCGGGAGTATGTACCGCTTCCAAGCCCGCTTCTAACCGCCCTGGACCACCAGAACCTCCCCCCTCCACCTCCCCACGCGCGCTCCCCCCTCAGACGCCAGCTTCCCACATTCATAGCAAGTAGTACCAGTAAAATACTGGGCTATAAGCCCGCTTATGTGGAGGATAGAGAGGCATTGACAAAGTCAAGGAGTGGGCTCTGCAAGAGCCCATCTCTACACGTGCTCCTAGGTATAAAAAACTAATTCTAAAAAAAGAGGCAGAAGAAAATAATTGTGTCTAAAAAAGAAAGGTAAAAAACATTTGAGAGGAAATAGATAGAGAGAAAGTGAGAAAAAGTTGTAACCTTATAGCCAACCTTATAGTCAACACTATGGTAGTATTACATGAGGAAGGAGGGAGTGGTGCACATGCCAAGTTCACTGGGCTGCCGTGTTTCACACTCCTCCATCGTAACAGTGGAGACAATAGCTTTCATCGAAAATAAACAATGAATACTCGTTGCTCGTCCTCTATATCGGAAAGAATACTTGCATTCGCCGACATGTGGGACGTCGACCATCCTGGTCCACCTGCCATGCACAAAATTACCTGGTCCAGCCCGGTCATAGCGCAGGCCCAACCTTTCCCACTGTAAGTTGGTCGGACGAAGGAACCATCATGACTTTGTTGAATTCCTCTTCTTCAAGAAAACTTACTGTACCCGCAATACTTCTACCATACGCGAAGACTGGACGGCACTGTACCACGTCATATCACTGAAACCCACTAGGACAAACTAGCCCGCCAAAGTTAGTAGTACAAAGTTGAGTCATCTATTTTGGAACGGATGGAGTACGTCTCTGTACTGCTATGATTTTGTGTTGTACGTCTCTGTACTTTTGCTACGATTTTTCTACCCTATGAACCAAATGAGGCCTGAATGTATCCGTGTCGACTATTGTCTGATCGATCGCTAAGCCTACAACCTCAGGAGCTTGGGCTATTGGCCGATAGACGATGGATCAGTATAAGCATACCATGAGCTCATCAGCCCCAACATTTCTCTTCGGTGAGTGTTTTGCAAGTACTATAGCTCGCACAGTAGCTAGCCTACTTACACCAAGAATCATCAAATAGGCCCTGCTGATATGATAAATAGTTCAAACTTACATCTAAGCATGCCATATATTACATCAAAAGCTGGTGACGATACATCTGTTTCCATAACTCGGAGAGGGTTTGCATGATTCACTATCAAACAAAAGTAGCAAGTGCCGCCCACATAAGACAGTGCACTAGCCCTAAGATGGTTTGATAACACGCATCGTTCTGGTAATTAAACACAATGCAAACTACCCTGAAGGATTAGCGCGACCAACTATTTCATGTCATCGATCTCTCGGGCAATGACCACAGCACGGACAGTGGCATGGGAATCGATCTCTGGGGCGATGTCCACAGGATGGACCGCGACATCGGAATCGATCTCTGGGACGATGTCCACAGGATGGACAGCTGCATCGGAATCGTTCTCCGGGGCGATGTTAACAGGACGGACCGCGACATCAAAAACGATCTCTGGGGCGTTGTCCACAGGATGGGCCGCGACATTGGAATCATCAAGGACGTCCACCGGCACCTGCACAACCCTAACATATTAGCAAGCACATTGCAAATAATCAAAAACCACAACTATGGTAAGCCATTATTTTTTACCTTGTGCAGCTCACTGGGGGATCCCATCCCTCCGGGGGCCATCTCCTCGTCCTCGATGGGGGCCATCACCTTGCCAGGGGAATACTGCTTCTCAACGGCGACTATCTCCTCAAACTCGGCCTTGAGCCTCGCATAGGTGGCCATTAGAGTTTCTGGGGTAGGCACGGTGGGGCCCTTGCTGTTCTTCCAGCTTTCTTTGAGGAATTCGTCCGCCAACGTCGTCAACTCTTTGGCTAGTGCTTGTTTCTTGGAGTTCTTCGTCTCCATGGGTTGGCCCACCAACATGGTCAACTCGTTGGCCGGTGCTCGCTTCCTGGAGATTGCTGTCTCCAGTGGGTTGTTCGCCGGCAACTCTTTCCCTAGTGCTCCAGGATCCATCAATGAACTGACAAACAAAAAGCAATTGAAAGGAAACCACAATCGCAATGAAAATGGGAAAAGAATAGGCTGTGAGAATCGGTCAGTGCTTCACAAAAAGAAGATTCTTGGAATGAAAATATAGTAGCATCACTAATTCGCACACCTTTCCTTCGTCGGTACAGAAGAAAAATGGCAGAAGTGAGTAGCCTGGAGTGAGGTTTTCTTCAAGAAAGGGGAGAAAGGGATTCAATGAGCATTACAGTGAAATGATGGTTGCTTCGTCCAGTCCAACTTCGAGGCCACTTTACCACTGCTGGTAAAGGTGTGGGTTTTGTGATATGACGGGTCATGACGGCCACACCGGGGTGACCGGTGAGTCTTGACTGTAGCACCTCGCTGTGATTTGGTGGATGGCACACAGGCCCGGATGCTTTGATGCCCCGCATGTAGATAGAGCGGCTAGTCATATAGGAGTACTCAATATCGTGCACCGCGACCAAGGAGGAGAGGAAAATGAGAGAACTACGTATTTATTTACGGTGTAGATTCACTCATTTTGCTCCATATGTACTACTCATTTAGGGTGTAGTCTAGTCACTTGTTGAAATCTCTAGAAAGGCAAATACTCCTTTGCGGTTTACAGGGCTATACTAGCAAGTAGTGTACTACAATAGTGGTCTCAAATAGCAATTTTGTTGCAACCTCTAACATTTACCCCACCACAAATTAAAATATATATTCCTGTCTTGACCAGATGAGCATGCAAACTACAATCACCAGGATGACAGGTAGGGCCAGAAGATTATTTTAATCAACAAATGAGCTCGGGTGAGCAGTAGAATAATAATTTAAAAACTGAATTTTTTCTGTGACAAAGATTGACAAAATGGGCCACGTATATATAGAACGAGCCCAACTAATTCGTGTATTTCAAGAAAGTGCAAATGGGCTGGGATTTCTTAGAAAATATTAAATGGGCCGCATTGACGTGAAATTATTTGTTCACCCAGCCCAGCAAATGGACTGTACATTCTAGAAAACATGGGTTAAATATATGCCACATTTTTGCAGGCTGACATGTGGGCCAATAGGTCGAAGCCTACGCAGGGCATTGTCAACTTGGTCAACAAATGATTATGACATCCACAGCCATTGGATTTATATCCAACGGCTCGCATGCACCTCCCTTCTTCTTCCTCCAGTGTCGCCCGGACCGGCCTCCGGCGGCTAGCGGCTCTGCTTAGCATGCATCGCTACGAAGCGCTACCCCACCGCCGGCCAGGCTATCGCTCCACCCCTCTACACCTCCTGTTATTCTCCACCGACTGTAGCCCCACGCCGCACCAGAACCAGTTATAATCCTTGTACTCCTCTCAATCTGCGACTCCACTGTCTTGTCTTCCCATCTCCGGGTCGTTCCTGTCCGGGGCCTCACCGTCGTCCATCGCCTCATTGCGCTCGGCGTGGCGTGGTCAACAAACGAGAGTCATCGGAAGAGGACTGTACATGGAGAGCCTGATGGCTGGGACCCACGAGGTTCATGGTCGCACGCAAGGAAAGTTCCTCCTTATTAAGCTGAAAAAAATGTTTCCTCCCCCTAACAGCTGGGACCCACCGGCTGTAACTTCGCACGGAAGGAAGTGCCTCCTTGTTATGCGAAAAACTATTCCTCCCATTGACAGCTGGGACCCGTCAGATTTGGTGGCTGACTTGTGGGCCTACTAAGCGGACGTGTACGCAGGGCTTTGTCAACTTAATCAACAAATGATTCCAGCAGCTAGACCGTTGGATGTTAATCCAACAGCCGTGCTCCTTCTTCAACCTCTATTCTTGCTCCTGTCTCCCGTGGGCGGCAGTGCTACCGTGCAACTGGACCAGTCAAGTTTCCCACTCCTCTCCATCTGCGACTCCATTGTCGCGTCTTCCCCATCTCTGGATCGTTCCAGTCTGGGGCCTCGCCGTCGTCCACCGGCCTTGGTGTGCTCGGCACGGTGTGGTCAACGTGGTCAACAAACGAGCGATGACTGTACGCGAGAGGCTACCACGCCCATGGACGCATGCATGCAACTGCATCCTTTTTACCCTGAAAATAATGTTTTCTCCCCCTGATTGCTGGGACCCACCAGCTACATCTTCGCACGCAAGGAAGTGCCTGACAGTCAGGACCCACCTGGTCGAAGTGTACGTAGCGTTGTCATTCTGGTCGTGAACGTGTACGTACATACTGGTCGATCGATCGCTTTGCAACGATGAACCGTGGCCGAGTAAGTAGCGGCACATGTCATAGTAGAGCCCCCCACGTAGCAGTTCAGGCTATCCCGTCTAAACCGTGTACACGTACATACAGCCACACGCCAAAAAATACGGCCATGTACATACATACGGGCGGGGTCTCGAACGCCTACTCGCGCATATGTACGGCCAAGGCTCGTGTACATGGTGGGTCAGAACAGAGAAACTGCATCGTCTTGTTCATGGGGAGGCAACGGAATGTGTCATGTTCATCGGGAGGCAACGTAATATGTTGTGTTCATCGGGAGCCAACCGGCTTGGACGGAACAGCCGATCGAAACGAGACCTATCATACCGCAGAATGGAGGAAACAACCTTGTGTTCGACCGGCCACGGTCGAAACGGGATCCTGTTCATCAGGAGGGGTCTGGCGTACCGCGAAACGGAGGAAACGGACTTCTCTTGGACCTCCTACGGTCGAAACGGGGTCCTGTTGACCAGGAGGGGTGTGGCGTACCGCAAAACGGAGGAAACTGACTTGTGTTGGAGCGCTACAGTCTAAACGGGGGTCCTATTCATCGGGAGGGGTGTGGCGTACCGCAAAACGGGACTCCACGGGATACTATTCATCTCCACCATCGACTGCCTCCACGGGCTACTGTTCATCCACCGTCGACCTCCTCCAGCCTCCACCGACGACTGTTCATCCACGGGCTCTTGTTCATCTAGCCTCCACCGCTCCTCCACCGGCTACTGTTCAACCAGCCCTCTCCACGGGGTCCTGTTCAACCACCCCTTCACGGGCTACTATTCATCCAGCCCTCCACCGGCTACGGTTCAACCAGCCCTCCACTGGCTACTGTTCATCCAGCCCTCCACGGGGTCCTGTTCATCCACGCCCAACCGTCTCGATCGATCAGGGTCCTGTTCATGCAGCGGCAACACCACGGGGTCCTATTCATCCACCCCCCCCCCCCACCGGGAACTGTTCATCCAACCCCCCAACAACGCTCACTGTTCATCAAGGGAAGGAGGCAGCAGGTTCGATCGGCTTCAGTTAGCAGCAGTAGCGAACGAAGGAATCGCTCGATCGGGTTCAGTTAACAACCATCGATTGATCGCTCAGGTTCAGTAATGCGTAGCCTGCAGTGCAATCGCTCGGGTTCAGTAGGCGAACGCCTCGCTCGGGTTCAGTTAGAGCCCAACGCCTCGCACCCACGCGTGTACGTGTACGAGAGAAACGGGCATTGCTCGACCCCCGACCACCCACCGTAACTGAGAACTCCCCGATATATTCCTTGCCCTCGCTTCTACCATGGTTTTTTCCGTCATGGATGGCCCAAAGAATGTCATGCAGCTACGTCTCCGGCCCGCCCAGGACGAAACACCCATTTTCTGTCATGAGTTTTTGTCATAGAAGTAGGAGCCCACCACATCTATGATGGTACCGGGTTTTGTCACAATTATCGTCATAAAAGTGTCATAAGCATGACAGAAAAAAATTCGTTCGGCCCAAAATTTCATGGGTGTGTCTTTTTTTGTAGTGAATACTTGTCATCTTACCTGACAAGATATTGAAGAGTGACTGTGATGTGGCGGGTGGAGGAGCTCAAGTGGTGGCCGGAGCTGAGGGCGCCGAGGATCTCATCCCCACGAACAGGTGGCTCAAGACGGTGGACCTGCCTGGCAGGATCGCCTTCATGAGCCTGCCTCGTTCAAGGGGACGATATCGAAGGACCGGCCACGAGGAGGGGGCCCGGGAGCCACTGCGCTTCTACCAGCAGATCAAGGACAACGAGGACCTCGCCATGCTCGTCATCCCTTGCAAGTTCATGGAGGTGATGAACGAGTGGCTGCTCATCAAGCGGCTCCGGCGCGTGGTCAGGCTGTCGGCGAACAAGTGGTGCGTGTTCTGGGTGCAGGTCCAGAACTTCCAGGGGTGTGCTTGGCCGGGGCTGGAACTACTTCTGCCGCCGCCGCCGGATCGTCCCCGGTGACCTCGTCGTTGTGTGCATCTCAGGACTCGGCCTGAAGTTCCAAATCTACAACCACGACTCCTCTGTCATGTGCAGGTTTCGTTGCAGCCTGCGTTGGTGACATTGAGCATGCAATGTAGTTAACTAAGTTGTTAGTGTTGAACTTGTCATAGTCTATCACGTGAACTTATGGTACTTATGCTGTGAACTTTTTAATATTTTTGGCCAGGAGCAGCACCCTGGCGTGGAGCAGGGAAGGAGGATGCCCCTGCTGTTAATCTAAGTAGTTTGCTGTCATTTTTGTTGCCTGCTTTGTTTGATCTCATTTGTAAGCAATAGTTGGCAAGACGACAACGATGCTTCGATGGAGATCAAGGTGTCAAGCCGGTGACGATGGTGATCATGACGGTGCTTTGGAGATGGAGATCAAAGGCACAAGATGATGATGGCCATATCATATCACTTATTGATTGCATGTGATGTTTATCCTTTATGCATCTTATTTTGCTTAGTACGGCGGTAGCATTATAAGATGATCTCTCACTAAATTTCAAGGTACAAGTGTTCTTCCTGAGTATGCACCGTTGCTACAGTTCGTCGTGCTGAGACACCACGTGATGGTCGGGTGTGATAAGCTCTACGTTCACATACAACGGGTGCAAGCCAGTTTTTGCACACGCAGAATACTCGGGTTAAACTTGACGAGCCTAACATATGCAGATATGGCCTCGGAACACTGAGACCGAAAGGTCGAGCATGAATCATATAGTAGATATGATCAACATAGTGATGTTCACCATTGAAAACTACTCCATCTCACGTGATGATCGGACATGGTTTAGTTGATTTGGATCATGTGATCACTTAGATGATTAGAGGGATGTCTATCTAAGTGGGAGTTCTTAAGTAATATGATTAATTGAACTTTAATTTTTCATGAACTTAGTCTTGATAGTATTTGCAAATTATGTTGTAGATCAATAGCTCGCGATGTAGCTCCCCGTTTATTTTTTGATATGTTCCTAGAGAAAACTAAGTTGAAAGATGATAGTAGCAATGATGCGGACTAGGTCCGTGATCTGAGGATTATCCTCATTGCTGCACAGAAAAATTATGTCCTTGATGCACCGCTAGGTGACAGACCTATTGCAGGAGTATATGCAAACGTTATGAACGTTTGGCAAGCTCGATATGATGACTACTTGATAGTTCAGTGCACCATGATTTACGGCTTAAAACCGAGACTTCAAAAATGTTTTGAACGTCATGGAGCATATAAGATGTTCAAAGAGTTGAAATTAGTATTCCAGACTCATGCCCGTGTCGAAAGGTATGAGACCTCTGACAGTACTTTGCCTACAAGATGGAGGAGAATAGCTCAACCAGTGAGCATGTGCTCAGATTGTCTGGGTACTACATTCGCTTGAATCAAGTGGGAGTTAATCTTCCAGATAATATAGTGATTGATAGTGTTCTCTAGTCACTAGCACCAAGCTACTAGAACTTCGTGATGAACTATAATATGCAAGGGATGACGAAAACGATTCCCGAGCTCTTTGCGATGCTGAAATCGGCAAAGGTAGAAATCAAGAAAAAAACATCAAGTGTTGATGGTTGAAAAGACCACTAGTTTCAAGTAAAAGGGCAAAGGAATAGAAAGGGAACTTCAAGAAGAATGCAAGCAAGTTGCCACTCCCATGAAGAAGCCCAAAGCTAGACCCAAGCCAGAAACTGAGTGCTTCTACTGCAAAGGAAATGGTCATTGGAAGTGGAACCGCCCTAGATACTTGGCGGATAAGAAGGATGGCATAGTGAACAAAGGTATATTTGATATACATGTTATTGATATGTACTTACTAGTGTTTATAGCAACCCCTCGGTATTTGATACTAGTTCAGTTGCTAAGAGTAGTAACTCGAAACGAGAGTTGCAAAATAAACAAAGACTAGTTAAGGGTGAGGTGATGATGTGAGTCGGAAGTGATTCCAAGGTTGATAAGATCACCATCGCACACTCCCTTTACCTTCGGGATTAGTGTTGAACCTAAAATAAAAGTTATTTTGTGTTTGCATTGAGCATGAATATGATTGAATCATGTTCATTGCAATACGGTTATTCATTTATCAAAAGAATCATTGTTGTTCTATTTACATGAATAAAACCTTCTATGGTCATACACTCAATATAAATGGTTTATTGAATCTCGATCGTAGTGATACACATATTCATAAATATTGAAAGCCAAAAGATGCAAAGTTAATAATGATAGTGCAATTTATATGTGGCACTGCCGTTTAGGTCATATTGGTGTAAAGCGCATGAAGAAACTCCATGCTGATGGACTTTTGGAATCACTTGATTATGAATCACTTGATGCTTGCGAACCATGCCTCATGGGCAAGATGACTAAAACGCCATTCTCCGGAACAATGGAGCAAGCAACAGATCTGTTGGAAATCATACATACTGATGTATGTGGTCCGATGAATATTGAGGCTCGCGGCGGGTATCGTTATTTTCTCACCTTCACAGATGATTTGAGCAGATAGGTATATCTACTTAATGAAACACAAGTCTGAAACATTTGAAAAGTTCAAAGAATTTCAGAGTGAAGTGGAAAATCATCGTAACAAGAAAATAAAGTTTCTACGATCTGATCGTGGTGGAGAATATTTGAGTTATGAGTTTGGTCTTCATTTGAAACAATGTGGAATAGTTTCAACTCATGCCACCTGGAACACCACAGCGTAATGGTGTGTCCGAACGTCATAATCGTACTTTATTAGATATGGTGCAATCTACGATGTCTCTTATTGATTTACCGCTATCGCTTTTGGGGTTATGCATGAGAGACAGCTGCATTCACGTTAAATAGGGCACCATCTAAATCCGTTGAGACGACACCTTATGAACTATGGTTTGGCAAGAAACTCAAGCTGTCGTTTCTTAAAGTTTGGGGCTGCGATGCTTATGTGAAAAAGCTTCAACTTGATAAGCTTGAACCCAAATCGGAGAAATGTGTCTTCATAGGATACCCAAAGGAGACTATCGGGTACACCTTCTATCACAGATCCTAAGGCAAGATATTCGTTGCTAAGAATGGATCCTTTCTAGAGAAGGAGTTTCTCTCAAAAGAAGTGAGTTGGAGGAAAGTAGAACTTGATGAGGTAATTGTACCTTCTCCCAAATTGGAAAGTACTTCATCACAGAAATCAGTTCCAGTGATGCCTACACCAATTAGTGAGGAAGTTAATGATGATGATCATGAAACTTCAGATCAAGTTGCTACCGAACCTCGTAGGTTAACCAGAGCATGTTCCGCACCAAAGTGGTATGGTCATGTTCTGGAAGTCATGTTACTAGACCATGACGAACCTACAAACTATGAGGAAGCGATGATGAGCCCAGATTCCGCAAAATGGCTTGAGGCCATGAAATTTGAGATGGGATCCATGTATGAGAAACAAAGTATGGACTTTGGTTGACTTGCTCGATGATCAGCAAGCCGTTTAAGAATAAATGGATCTTCAAGAGGAAGATGGACGCTGATAGTAGTGTTACTATCTACAAAGCTTGAATTGTCGCAAAAGGTTTTCGACAAGTTCAAGGTCTTGACTACGATGAGATTTTCTCACTCGTATCTATGCTTAAGTCTGTCCGAATCATGTTAGCAATTGCCACATTTTATGAAATCTGCCAAATGGAAGTCAAAAACTGCATTCCTTAATGGATTTCTTAAAGAAGAGTTGTATATGATGCAACCAGAAGGTTTTGTCAATCCTAAAGATGCTAACAAAAATGTGCAAGCGCCAGCGATCCATCTATCGACTTGTGCAAGCATCTCGGAGTTGGAATATACGCTTTGATGAGTTGATCAAAGCATATAGCTTTATACAGACTTGCGGTGAAGCCTGTATTTACAAGAAATTGAGTGGGAGCACTACAGCCTTTCTAATAAGTATATGTGAGTGACATATTGTTGATCGGTAATGATGTAGAATTTTCTGGAAAGCATAAAGGAGTGTTTGAAAGGAGTTCTTCAAAGAAAGACCTCGGTGAAGCTGCTTAAACATTGAGCATCAAGATCTATAGAGATAGATCAAGACGCTTGATAAGATTTTTCAATGAGTACATACCTTGACAAGATTTTGAAGTAGTTCAAAATGAAACAGTCAAAGAAGGAGTTCTTGCCTATGTTGCAAGGTGTGAGGTTGAGTAAGACTCAAAACCCAACCACAGTAGAAAATAGAAAGAGAATGAAAGTCATTCCCTATGCCTTAGTCATAGGTTCCATAAAGTATGCTATGTTGTGTACCAGACCTATTGTGTACCTCACCATGAGTTTGGCAAGAGGGTACAATAGTGATCCAGGAGTGGATCACTGGATAGTGGTCAAAATTATCCTTAGAAGACTAAGGAAATATTTCTCGGTTATGGAGGTAACAAAGAGTTCGTTGTAAAGAGTTACATCGATGCAAGCTTTTACACCGATCCAGATGACTCTGCGTCTCAATCTGGATACATCTTGAAAGTGGGAGCAATTAGCTAGAGTAGCTCCGTGCAGAGCACTGTAGACATAGAAATTTGCAAAATACTTACAGATCTGAATGTGGCAGACCCGTAGACTAAAACTTCTCTCACAAGCAAAACATGATCACACCTTATTACTCTTGGGTGTTAATCACATTAACGATGTGAACTAGATTATTGACTCTAGTAAACCCTTTGAGTGTTGGTCACATGGCGATGTGAACTATGGGTGTTAATCACAAAATGATGTGAACTATTGGTGTTAAATCACATGGCGATGTGAACTAGATTATTGACTCTAGTGCAAGTGGGAGACTGAAGAAAATATTCCCTAGAGGCAATAATAAACTTATTATTTATTTCCTTACATCATGATAAATGTTTATTATTCATGCTAGAATTGTATTAACTGGAAACTTAGTACATGTGTGAATACATAGACAAAACAGAGTGTCCCTAGTATGCCTCTACTTGACTAGCTTGTTTATCAAAGATGGTCATGTTTCCTGACTATAGACATGTGTTGTCATTTGATGAACGGGATCACATCATTAGGAGAATGATGTGATGGACAAGACCCATCCGTTAGCTTGGCATAAATGATCGTTTAGTTTTATTGCTACTGCTTTCTTCATGACTTACGCATGTTCCTCTGACTACAAGATTATGCAACTCCCGAATACCGGAGGAACACCTTGTGTGCTATGAAACATCACAACATAACTGGGTGATTACAAAGATGCTCTACAGGTGTCTCCGAAGGTATTTGTTGGGTTGGCATAGATCGAGATTAGGATTTGTCACGCTGAGTTTCGGGGAGGTATCTCTGGGCCCTCTCGGTAATGCACATCACTATAAGCCTTGCAAGCAATGTGACTAATGAGTTAGTTGCGGGATGATGCATTACGGAACGAGTAAAGAGACTTGCCGATAACGAGATTGAACTAGGTATGATGATACCGACGATAGAATCTCGGGCAAGTAACATACTGATGACAAAGGGAACAACGTATGTTGTTATGCGCTTTGACCGATAAAGAACTTCATAGAATATGTAGGAGCCAATATGAGCATCCAGGTTCCGCTATTGGTTATTGACCAGAGATGTGTCTCGGTCATGTCTACATAGTTCTCGAACCCGTAGGATCCGCACGCTTAACGTTCGATGATGATTTGTATTATGAGTTATGTGATTTGATTACTGAAGTTTGTTCGGAGTCCCGGATGAAATCACGGACATGACGAGGAGTCTCGAAATGGTCGAGAGGTAAAGATCGATATATTGGAAGGCTATATTCGCGTTGGGGAACATAGTAATTTCAAAAATTCCTACGGACATGCAAGATCATGGTGATGCATAGCAACGAGAGGGGAGAGTGTTGTCTACGTACCCTCGTAGACCGTAAGCGGAAGCGTTATGACAACACGGTTGATGTAGTCGTACGTCTTCACGATCGACCAATCGTAGCACCGAAGGTACGGCACCTTCGCGGACTGCACACGTTCAGCTCGGAGACGTCCCACGAACTCACGATCCAGTAGAGCTTCGAGGGAGAGCTTCGTCGGCACGACGGCATGATGACAGTGATGATGAAGTTACTGACACAGGGCTTCGCCTAAGCACCGCTACGATATGACCGAGGTGGATTATGGTGGAGGGGGCACCGCACACGGCTAAGAGATCAATGATCAACTTGTGTGTCTATGGGGTGCCCCCCTCCCCCATATATAAAGGAGTGGAGGAGGGGGAGGGGCCGGCCCTCCTAGGCGCGCCCCAAGGGGAGTCCTACTCCCACTGGGAGTAGGATTCCCCCCCCCCTTCCCTAGTTGGACTAGGAGAGAAGGAAGGGGAAGGAGGGAGGAAGGAAAGGGGGGCCGGCCCCCTTCCCAATTCGGATTGGGCTTGGGGGGCGCCCCCTCCTTTGCTCCTTTCCCCTCTTTTCCACTAAGGCCCAATAAGGCCCATATACATCCCGGGGGGTTCCGGTAACCTCCCGGTGCTCCGGTATATTCCTGATCTCACCCGAAACCATTCCGATGTCCAAATATAGTCGTCCAATATATCGATCTTTATGTCTCGACCATTTCGAGACTCCTCGTCATGTCCGTGATCATATCCGGGACTCCGGACTACCTTCGGTACATCAAAACACATAAACTCATAATACCGATCGTCACCGAACGTTAAGTGTGCGGACCCTACGGGTTCGAGAACTATGTAGACATGACCGAGACATCTTCGGTCAATAACCAATAGTGGAACCTGGATCCTCATATTGGTTCCTACATATTCTACAAAGATCTTTATCGGTCAAACCGCACAACAATATACGTTGTTCCCTTTGTCATCGGTATGTTACTTGCCCGAGATTCGATCGTCGGTATGTCAATACCTAGCTCAATCTCGTTACCGGCAAGTCTCTTTACTCGTTCCGTAATGGATCATCCCGCAACTAACTCATTAGTCACATTGCTTGCAAGGCTTTATAGTGATGAGCATTCCCGAGAGGGCCCAGAGATACCTCTCCGACAATCGGAGTAACAAATCCTAATCTTGATATATGCCAACTCAACAAGTACCATCAGAGACACCTGTAGAGCACCTTTATAATCACCCAGTTACGTTGTGACGTTTGGTAGCACACAAAGTGTTCCTCCGGTAATCGGGAGTTGCATAATCTCATAGTTATAGGAACATGTATAAGTCATGAAGAAAGCAATAGCAGTAAACTAAAACAATCAAGTGCTAAGCTAACGGAATGGGTCAAGTCAATCACATCATTCTCCTAATGATGTGATCCCGTTTATCAAATGACAACTCATGTCTATGGCTAGGAAACTTAACCATCTTTGATCAACGAGCTAGTCAAGTAGAGGCATACTAGTGACACTCTGTTTGTCTATGTATTCACACATGTATTATGTTTCTGGTTAATACAATTCTATCATGAATAATAAACATTTATCATGAAATAAGGAAATAAATAATAACTTTATTATTGCCTCTAGGGCATATTTCCTTCAGTCTCCCACTTGCACTAGAGTCAATAATCTAGATTACACAGTAATGATTCTAATACCCATGGAGTCTTGGTGGTGATCATGTTTTGCTCGTGAGAGAGGCTTAGTCAACGGGTATGCAACATTCAGATCCGTATGTATCTTGCAAATCTCTATGTCTCCCACCTGGACTTGATCACGGATGGAATTGAAGTGTCTCTTGATGTGCTTGGTTCTCTTGTGAAATCTGGATTCCTTTGCCAAGGTAATTGCACCAGTATTGTCACAAAAGATTTTCATTGGACCTGATGCACTAGGTATGACACCTAGATCGGATATGAACTCCTTCATCCAGACTCCTTCATTTGCTGCTTCCGAAGCAGCTATGTACTCCGCTTCACACATAGATCCAACCACGACTCTTTGTTTAGAACTGCACCAACTGACAGCTCCACCGTTCAATATAAACACGTATCCGGTTTGCGATTTAGAATCGTCCGGATTAGTGTTAAAGCTTGCATCGACGTAACCATTTACCACAAGCTCTTTGTCACCTCCATAAATGAGAAACATATCCTTAGTCCTTTTCAGGTATTTCAGGATGTTCTTGACCGTTGTCCAGTGATCCACTCCTGGATTACTTTGGTACCTCCCTGCTAAACTAATAGCAAGGCACACATCAGGTCTGGTACACAGCATTGCATACATGATAGAGCCTATGGCTGAAGCATAGGGAACACTTTTCATTTTCTCTCTATCTTCTGCAGTGGTCGAGCATTGAGTCTGACTTAACTTCACACCTTGTAACATAGGCAAGAACCCTTTCTTTGCTTCATCCATTTTGAACTTTTTCAAAAATTTATCAAGGTATGTGCTTTGTGAAAGTCCAATTAAGCGTCTTGATCTATCTCTATATATCTTGATGCCCAATATATAAGCAGCTTCACCGAGGTCTTTCATTGAAAAACTCTTATTCAAGTATCCTTTTATGCTATCCAGAAATTCTATATCATTTCCAATCAACAATATGTCATTCACATATAGTATTAGAAATGCTATAGAGCTCCCACTCACTTTCTTGTAACTACAGGCTTCTCCAAAAGTTTGTATAAAACCATATGCTTTGATCACACTATCAAAACGTTTATTCCAACTCCGAGAGGCTTGCACCAATCCATAAATGGATCGCTGGAGCTTGCACACTTTGTTAGCACCATTTGGATCGACAAAACCTTCTGGTTGCATCATATACAACTCTTCTTCTAGAAATCCATTCAGGAATGCAGTTTTGACATTCATTTGCCAAATTTCATAATCATAAAATGCGGCAATTTCTAACATGATTCGGACAGACTTAAGCATCGTTACGGGTGAGAAAGTCTCATCGTAGTCAACCCATTGAACTTGTCGAAAACCTTTCGCAACAAGTCGAGCTTTGTAGACAGTAACATTACCGTCAGCGTCAGTCTTCTTCTTGAAGACACATTTATTCTCTATGGCTTGCCGATCATCGGGCAAGTCAACCAAAGTCCACACTTTGTTCTCATACATGGATCCCATCTCAGATTTCATGGCCTCAAGCCATTTTGCGGAATCTGGGCTCACCATCGCTTCTTCATAGTTTGTAGGTTCGCCATGGTCAAGTAACATGACCTCCAGAATAGGATTACCGTACCACTCTGGTGCGGATCTTACTCTGGTTGACCTACGAGGTTCGGTAGTAACTTGATCTGAAGTTTCTTGATCAATATCATTAGCTTCCTCACTAATTGGTGTAGGTGTCACAGGAACCGGTTTCTGTGATGAACTACTTTCCAATAAGGGAGCAGGTACAGTTACCTCATCAAGTTCTACTCTCCTCCCACTCACTTCTTTCGAGAGAAACTCCTTCTCTAGAAAGGATCCATTTTTAGCAACAAATGTCTTGCCTTCAGATCTGTGATAGAAGGTGTACCCAACAGTCTCCTTTGGGTATCCTATGAAGACACATTTCTCCGATTTGGGTTCGAGCTTATCAGGTTGAAGCTTTTTCACATAAGCATCACAGCCCCAAACTTTAAGAAACGACAACTTTGGTTTCTTGCCAAACCACAGTTCATAAGGCGTCGTCTCAACGGATTTAGATGGTGCCCTATTTAATGTGAATGCAGCCGTCTCTAAAGCATAACCCCAAAATGATAGCGGTAAATCAGTAAGAGACATCATAGATCGCACCATATCTAGTAAAGTACGATTACGATGCTCGGACACACCATTACGTTGTGGTGTTCCGGGTGGCGTGAGTTGCGAAACTATTCCGCATTGTTTCAAATGAAGACCAAACTCGTAACTCAAATATTCTCCTCCACGATCAGATCGTAGAAACTTTATTTTCTTGTTACGATGATTTTCCACTTCACTCTGAAATTCTTTGAACTTTTCAAATGTTTCAAACTTATGTTTCATTAAGTAGATATACTCATATCTGCTCAAATCATCTGTGAAGGTGAGAAAATAATGATACCCGCCGCGAGCCTCAATATTCATCGGACCACATACATCAGTATGTATGATTTCCAACAAATTTGTTGCTCGCTCCATTGTTCTGGAGAACGGCGTTTTAGTCATCTTGCCCATGAGGCATGGTTCGCAAGTACCAAGTGATTCATAATCAAGTGATTCCAAAACTCCATCAGTATGGAGTTTCTTCATGCGCTTTACACCAATATGACCCAAACGGCAGTGCCACAAATAAGTTGCACTATCATTATCAACTCTGCATCTTTTGGCTTCAACATTATGAATATGTGTATCACTACTATCGATATTCAACAAAAATAGACCACTCTTCAAGGGTGCATGACCATAAAAGATATTACTCATATAAATAGAACAACCATTATTCTCAGATTTAAATGAATAACCGGCTCGCATCAAACAAGATCCAGATATAATGTTCATGCTCAATGCTGGCACCAAATAACAATTATTCAGGTCTAAAACTAATCCCGAAGGTAGATATAGAGGTAGCGTGCCTACGGCGATCACATCGACTTTGGAACCATTTCCCACGCGCATCGTCACCTCGTCCTTAGCCAATCTTTGCTTAATATGTAGTCCGTGTTTCGAGTTGCAAATATTAGCAACAGAACCAGTATCAAATACCCAGGTGCTACTGCGAGCTATAGTAAGGTACACATCAATAACATGTATATCACATATACCTTTGTTCACCTTGCCATCCTTCTTATCCGCCAAATACTTGGGGCAGTTCCGCTTCCAGTGGCCAGTCCCTTTGCAGTAGAAGCACTCAGTCTCAGACTTAGGTCCAGACTTGGGTTTCTTCTCCTGAGCAGCAACTTGTTTGCCGTTCTTCTTGAAGTTCCCCTTCTTCTTCCCTTTACCTTTTTTCTTGAAACTGGTGCTCTTGTTGACAATCAACACTTGATGCTCCTTCTTGATTTCTACCTCCACAGCTTTTAGCATCACGAAGAGCTCGGGAATTGTCTTATCCATCCCTTGCATATTATAGTTCATCACAAAGCTCTTGTAGCTTGGTGGCAGTGATTGAAGAATTCTGTCAATGACACTATCATCCGGAAGATTAACTCCCAGTTGAATCAAGTGATTATTATACCCAGACATTTTGAGTATATGTTCACTGACAGAACTATTCTCCTCCATCTTACAGGTGTAGAAATTATTGGAGACTTCATATCTCTCAATCTGGGCATTTGCTTGAAATATTAACTTCAACTCCTGAAACATCGCATATGCTCCATGACGTTCAAAACGTCGTTGAAGTCCCGGTTCTAAGCCATAAAGCATGGCACATTGAACTATCGAGTAGTCATCAGCTTTACTCTGCCAGACGTTCTTAACGTCATTAGCAGCATCTGCAGCAGGCCTGGCACCCAGCGGTGCTTCCAGGACGTAATTCTTCTGTGCGGTAATGAGGATAATCCTCAAGTTACGGACCCAGTCCGTGTAATTTCTACCATCATCTTTCAACTTAGCTTTCTCAAGGAACACATTAAAATTCAACGGAACAACAGCACGGGCCATCTATCTACAACAACATAGACAAGCAAAATACTATCAGGTACTAAGTTCATGATAAATTAAAGTTCAATTAATCATATTACTTAAGAACTCCCACTTAGATAGACAACCCTCTAATCATCTAAGTGATCACGTGATCCAAATCAACTAAACCATGTCCGGTCATCACGTGAAATGGAGTAGTTTTCAATGGTGAACATCACTATGTTGATCATATCTACTATATGATTCACGCTCGACCTTTCGGTCTCAGTGTTCCGAGGCATATCTGCATATGCTAGGCTCGTCAAGTTTAACCCGAGTATTTCAGCGTGTGCAAAACTGGCTTGCACCCATTGTATGTGAACGCAGAGCTTATCACACCCGATCATCACGTGGTGTCTCGGCACGACGAACTTTGGCAATGGTGCATACTCAGGGAGAACACTTGTACCTTGAAATTTAGTGAGAGATCATCTTATAATGCTACCCTCAATCAAAGCAGAATAAGATGCATAAAGGATAAACATCACATGCAATCAATATAAGTGATATGATATGGCCATCATCATCTTGTGCCTTTGATCTCCATCTCCAAAGCACTATCATGATCACCATTGTCACCGGCTTGACACCTTGATCTCCATCGAAGCATCGTTGTTGTCTCGCCAACTATTGCTAATACGACTATCGCTACCGCTTAGTGATGAAGTAAAGCAATTACAGGGCGATTGCATTGCATACAATAAAGCGACAACCATATGGCTCCTGCCAGTTGCCGATAACTTCATTAAAAAACATGATCATCTCATACAATAAAATTTAGCATCATGTCTTGACCATATCACATCACAACATGCCCTGCAAAAACAAGTTAGACGTCCTCTACTTTGTTGTTGCAAGTTTTACGTGGCTGCTACGGGCTGAGCAAGAACCGTTATTACCTACGCATCAAAACCACAACGATATTTCGTCAAGTATGTGCTGTTTTAACCTTCACAAGGACCGGGCGTAGCCACACTCGATTCAACTAAAGTTGGAGAAACTGACACCCGCCAGCCAGCTGTGTAGGAAGCACGTCGATAGAACCAGTCTCGCGTAAGCGTACGCGTAATGTCGGTCCGGGCCGCTTCATCCAACAATACCGCCGAATCAAACTATGACATGCTAGTAAGCAGTATGACTAGTATCGCCCACAACTCACTTGTGTTATACTCGTGCATATAACATCTACGCATAAACCTGGCCCGGATGCCACTGTTGGGGAACGTAGTAATTTCCAAAAAATTCCTACGCGCACGCAAGATCATGGTGATGCATAGCAACGAGAGGGGAGAGTGTTGTCTGCGTACCCTCGTAGACCGTAAGCGGAAGCATTATGACAACGCGGTTGATGTAGTCGTACGTCTTCACGATCGACCGATCCTAGCACCGAAGGTACGGCACCTCCGCGGACTGCACACGTTCAGCTCGGCGACGTCCCACGAGCTCACAATCCAGTAGTGCTTCGAGTGAGAGCTTCGTCAGCACGACGGCATGATGACGGTGATGATGAAGTTACCGACGCAGGGCTTCGCCTAAGCACGACTACGATATGACCGAGGTGGATTATGGTGGAGGGGGCACCGCACACGGCTAAGAGATCAATGATCAACTTATGTGTCTATGGGGTGCCCCCCTCCCTCGTATATAAAGGAGTGGAGGAGGGGGAGGGGCCGGCCCTCCTAGGCGCGCCCCAAGGGGAGTCCTACTCCCACTGGGAGTAGGATTCCCCCCCCCCCTTCCCTAGTTGGACTAGGAGAGAAGGAAGGGGAGGGAGGGAGGAAGGAAAGGGGGGCGGCCCCCTTCCCAAGTCGGATTGGGCTTGGGGGGCGCCCCCTCCTTTGCTCCTTTCCCCTCTTTTCCACTAAGGCCCAATAAGGCCCATATACCTCCCGGCGGGTTCTGGTAACCTCCCGGTGCTCCGGTATATTCCCGATCTCACCTGGAACCATTCCGATGTCCAAATATAGTCGTCCAATATATCGATCTTTATGTCTAGACCATTTCGAGACTCCTCGTCATGCCCGTGATCATATCCGGGACTTCGAACTACCTTCGGTACATCAAAACACATAAACTCATAATACCGATCGTCACCGAACGTTAAGCGTGCGGACCCTACGGGTTCGAGAACTATGTAGACATGAACCTGGATGCTCATATTGGTTCCTACATATTCTACGAAGATCTTTATCGGTCAAACCGCACAACAACATACGTTGTTCCCTTTGTCATCGGTATGTTACTTGCCCGAGATTCGATCGTCGGCATCTCAATACCTAGCTCAATCTCATTACCGGCAAGTCTCTTTACTCGTTCCGTAATGCATCATCCCGCAACTAACTCATTAGTCACATTGCTTGCAAGGCTTTATAGTGATGAGCATTACCGAGAGGGCCCAGAGATACCTCTCCGACAATCGGAGTGACAAATCCTAATCTCGATCTATGCCAACTCAACAAGTACCATCGGAGACACCTTTAGAGCACCTTTATAATCACCCAGTTACGTTGTGACGTTTGGTAGCACACAAAGTGTTCCTCCGGTAATCGGGAGTTGCATCATCTCATACTTATAGGAACATGTATAAGTCATGAAGAAAGCAATAGCAGTAAACTAAAACGATCAAGTGCTAAGCTAACAGAATGGGTCAAGTCAATCACATCATTCCCCTAATGATGTGAAATCGTTTATCAAATGACAACTCATGTCTATGGCTAGGAAACTTAACCATCTTTGATCAACGAGCTAGTCAAGTAGAGGCATACTAGTGACACTCTGTTTGTCTATGTATTCGCACATGTATTATGTTTCCGGTTAATACAATTCTAGCATGAATAATAAACATTTATCATGAAATAAGGAAATAAATAATAACTTTATTATTGCCTCTAGGGCATATTTCCTTCAATTCGGACATCGGAAAGGTTCCGAGTGATTCGGGTATTTTTCGGAGTACCGCGGAGTTACGGGAATTCGCCGGGGGAAGTAGTGGGCCTTAATGGGCCATACGGGAAAGGAGAGAAGGGCCTCAAGGGGGGGCGCGCGCCCCCCATGGCAAGTCCGAATTGGACTAGGGAGGGGGCGGCGCCCCCCCCCCCTCTCTTTCCTTCTCCCTCTCCCCTCTTGGAAAAGGAAGGGGACTCCAACAAGGATTGGGAATCCTAGTTGGACTCCCCCTATAGGCGCACCCCTCCTAGGCCAGTGTCGGGACCCCGATTCCAAGTCACACCGATCTAGCCTGTAACACCGCATATCACTTTGCGGCCTCACGCACGGTACTCCCACGGGTGTCGCCTGACCATGGCCCGGGACCGTTTGCGCCTTTTGGCTCGCGTATATGACAATGTCGCTAGCATCCATATGACAGAGAACCCGGGCCGACATGGCTAGTCGTGAAACCAAAGCGGCACTAACGTATGGGGACAGGCATACATGAATCAACATCGAACGTGTTGGTCAGCAACGTGCGAATCCGGGCTGTAGCACTGGGCTAACAGGACTCCGGGAACCCGGGCTGTAGCAGGCTAGGCAGGACTCCGGATGTCACCGCGTGACATTTCCCCGAAGGGACAGACACAGGAACGATATGAATCACATGCCGGCCAGTCAGGTGTCCAGAGCAGTAGTGCTGGGCTAGCAGGACTCCGGTGAACCGGGCTGTAGCGGACTACTATGGCTCAAGGAGGCACTAGACTACATTTCCCCATAAGAGAGGCTGCTAAGGATAGACAACTAGATTGTCGAATCCCACACATACCAAGCATTTCAATCATACACACAATATGCTCGATATGTGCAAATACAACATGGCATCACAACAAGACTCTACGACTCAGAGTATTTATTCATTAGGCTCCGAAGAGCCAGATATTACAAGCATGGGTCTCATGACCCAACATTCAGAGCATACAAGTCAAAGCACATGCGGAAGCTTAACATGTCTGAGTACAGACATCTACAAATGAAAAAGGCTGAGAAGCCTGACTATCTACCAGATCCTGCCGAGGGCACAAGATCGTAGCTGAGGTATCAAGCTAAACGTCGAAGTCCACACGGAACTACTAGTGAGACTGACGTCTCTCTGCAAAACATAAAATAAGCAAACGTGAGTACAAATGTACCCAGCAAGACTTACATCAGAACTATCTACATATGCATCGGTATCAACAAAAGGGGGTAGTGGAGTTTAACTGCAGCAAGCCAGCTTTGACTCGGTGGCTATCCTAACTACGACTGCAAGTAACTCTTTTGAGGTGGCGCACATGAGTCCACATATTCACCATATCAATACTCCACTATGGATCCGCTCCCGTCTCCCTACGAGAACGCCATCCATAGCACTCACGCTTATCTTGAGCATTTTAGGGTATCCACTTTCACTTGTCTATGAACTGTTATAGGCAACCCAGAAGTTCTTTACCGCGGACACGGCTATTCGAATAGATCATATTAACCCTGCAGGGGTGTACTTCGTCACACACGCTCTCGCCACTTACCACCATGTACACGTCGTGTACCTCGGCAACCTTCAAGCGGAAGCCTGGCGAGGGAGTCGGCCACAGCCTACCTAAACACTCAAGTCTCTAGTCCAGGTTTATCGCCTATTCAGGTTCCATCCGCAGGGAGTCCGGCCGAGGTTTCCACATACGGCCCCGAACGATGTGTGCAGGGTTCCCGAGACACCAAACGGGCGCCCGGTACACCGTGCCACGTGCCTACCGCATCACAGCCCACCCCTCGGTCAGCGCTGTCCACGGACTCCAGCATACTACAAACACCAGAAACTACTTGCAACTCCTGGACAGAGGACAAGGGTGATTAAGAAGCCGAGAGGGTCCATTGGTTTCGGGCCCAATGCGTGGTAGTAACTGTATCATGGATCACAAACACAGAACTCAGTTCCTGAGGACGGCTTCAATGAGACAACCCACCATGTACTCCTACATGGCCTCTCACCGCTACCTTTACCAAATCGTGTTCACACACTTAGCTCACACACAGTAGGACATGTTCATCACCATTCCAATTCATCCCCGATGAATCAGACCCGACTCAACTCTAAGCAGTAGCAGGCATGACAAACAAGCATGAATGAGTAGGCACATCAGGGCTCAAACAACTCCTACTCATGCTAGTGGGTTTCAACTATTTACTGTGGCAATGACAGGTCATGCAGAGGATAAGGGGTTCAACTACCGCAGCATGTAACAGTTGAATCGTTGTTGTCCTAATGTAGTAAAGAGAGCAGGAGCGAGAGAGTGGGATTGTATCGGAATGAACAAGGGGGGTTATGCTTGCCTGGCACTTCTGAAGATAGCATTGAGTCTTCATTAGTGTCATCGAACTCATCGTCGGAAACACGGCTATCGAGAGGGGACAATTCCGGCAACAGAGAGGAAACACAATCAATGCAATGCACAATATGATGCATGATCATGACATGGCAATATGAATGTGTTTTGAGCTAATGCAGCTAGCAACATATTAAATGGAGTTGGTTTGAACCTTAGGTTCAAATTCAAACTCCATATAAGACATTTCAAATGCCATTTATTCAAATTGTCATATACAGTGGCTGTAAGTTGTTCAAACATGCATGAGGATGCCATAAACAGATTCTTTGGATTTTTCTGATAATTTTTCATATATAAATCATTTCATTTGGAGCTACGGTTGAATTTCTATGAATTTTAGAAGTTAGGGCATTTTCTGGAATTTTCTGAATTATTTTAAATCCAGAAAATACTTTACTGCGTCAGCCTGACGTCATCACTGCGTCAGCGAGTCAACGGGCTGGCCAGGGTCAAACCTGACCCGTGGGACCTGCCTGTCAGTGACTAACCCGCTAACCTAAGTTAATTAGTGTTAAACTAATACTAACTAAAGTGTCAGTGGGGGGTTGGCCCACGCGTCAGTGACAGAGGGGAGGTCAAACCCCGGGCCGAACAGGTCAAACTCGCCGGCGACTCGACGCCGGCGAGGCCCGAGACGGCGGCGCGGCTCGGAAAGCGCCCACAGGGCACGGGCGAGGCCGTTCTTGGGCTCATTGGAGAGCTCTTGCAGGCGCGCGTCGAATGGTGGTAGTGGCTGGGCCTGTGGTGTCCGGAGTCGACGGCGGCGAGCTCTTTCGCGGCCGCCGGAGTTCGGGTGTGTGCGGGGTTAGCGCTGCGGCTTGCAAACAAACGGGCTATCGCGCTAGAGTTTCTCTACGGAACGTCGCGAGTGCAACGGACGCACGCGCGGGGCCATTTGGTCGCCGGAGCCACGGCGGCGACGAGCTCATGCGGCGGCGAGCTTCGGGCACGGTGGCTGGTCTAGCTAGAGCTCGAAATCGAGCACGGAAGTAGGGGGAACGGTTCAGGGGCTCACAGCGAGGTCGATGAGTAGCTCAGCGTGCTCGGGGGGGCGGAGACGGCGGCGAATCGCCGGTGAGGTTGCCGGCGGCCGAAGGTTGGGGATGAGCTCGGGGAAGACGCTAGAGGGCTCCCGCGGTCGAATGGGTTGGTGTTGACGACGCAGAAGGCGATGGCGGTTCCTCTGGACCCATCGGGGAGGCACGGGATGGACGGTGGCCGCGGTAATTTGCGTCGGCGACGACGAGCTCCGCTCGGGTGTGCTCGGGAGAGGGAGCAGAGGGCGAGGGAGAGAGCAGAGAGTGAGGGGGAGAGGCGAGGGGCTGCGGGGCGTCTCCGTGGCACGTCTGGAGGGGTCGGGGTCGTGCGGCTGAAGCAGGAGGTGGCAAGGCGTCGTCGGCGCGCTCGCCACGCACCTGTCTGTCCTCCTGGCAGGAGGAAGAAGACCACTCAGCCCCTGGTGGGCTGGGCCTCTTCTGCCAGGTAAGGCCCAGGTGAGGTTTCTGTCTTTCCATAATTTCTGTTTTGTTTTCTATTTTGTTTTGATCTGTTTTGAATTAGTAAAAATACTAACTCATTTTGTAAAATCCTGATAAAAATTGTGGGCACTTTTGAAAATATTTCCAACGGCCCTCAACTAGTTTTAGAATTATTAGAGCATTTAAATTATTTATAGGATTTAAATGCCCCAATTCAAAAACAATATGAGTTAATTCAAAAATCCAAAAATGACCTAGAAATAGGTGCATCATTTTTGGCAGAGGTTTTCACCTTTATCAAAAATCATGAACTTTTCTAAAGGGCAATCTGGGTTCATTGAAAGATTTAAACTTGAACCTAGTTGAATGCATTTGGTGCTAGGGTTTCAACGTCCCCATTTCAAGTTTCTTTGAAAATTAAACATGATGACATGAGGAACAAGCAAAGTCAGACAAGGGCTGATCTGGGGCTGTGACAGCCAGCCTCCTCGTCCCTCCTTTATATACGTGGCCAGCCTCCTCCTCCTCTCTCTTAGCTGTCTGCGGTGCCCCCCTCCACAGTTACACACCTTGGTCATATCGTCGTAGTGCTTAGGCGAAGCCCTGGGCCGGTAATTTCATCATCACCGTCGCCACGCCGTCGTGCTGACGAAACTCTCCCCCTGCCTCAACTGGATCAAGAGTACGAGGGACGTCATCGAGTTGAACGTGTGCTGAACACGGAGGTGCCGTACGTTCGGTGCTAGGATCGGCGGATCATGAAGATGTACAACTACATCAACCGCGTTGATAAAATGCTTCCGCTTTCGGTCTACGAGGGTACGTGGACCCACTCTCCCCGCTCGTTGCTTTGCTTCTACTAGATAGATCTTGCGTGATCGTAGGAATTTTTTTGAAATTACTGCGTTCCCCAATAGTGGTATCTGAGCCAGGTCTATGCGTAGATGTTATATGCATGAGTAGAACACAAAGAGTTGTGGGCGATAATAGTCATACTGCTTACCAGCATGTCATACTTTGATTCGGCGGTATTGTTGGATGAAGCGGCCCAGATCGACATTACATGACCGCGTTCATGAGACTGGTTCTACCGTCGTGCTTTTCACACAGGTGGCTAGTGTTGGAAATATGCCCTAGAGGCAATAATAAATAGGTTATTATTATATTTCCTTGTTCATGATAATCATTTATTATCCATGCTAGAATTGTATTGATAGGAAACTCAGATACATGTGTGGATACATAGACAACACCATGTCCCTAGTAAGCCTCTAGTTGACTAGCTCGTTGATCAATAGATGGTTACGGTTTCCTGACCATGGACATTGGATGTCGTTGATAACGGGATCACATCATTAGGAGAATGATGTGATGGACGAGACCCAATCCTAAGCCTAGCACAAGATCATGTAGTTCGTTTGCTCAAAGCTTTTCTAATGTCAAGTATCAGTTCCTTAGACCATGAGATTGTGCAACTCCCGGATACCGTAGGAATGCTTTAGGTGTACCAAACGTCACAACGTAACTGGGTGACTATAAAGGTGCACTACAGGTATCTCCGAAAGTGTCTGTTGGGTTGGCACGAATCGAGACTGGGATTTGTCACCCCGTGTAAACGGAGAGGTATCTCTGGGCCCACTCGGTAGGACATCATCATAATGTGCACCAATGTGACCAAGGAGTTGATCACGGGATGATGTGAGTTACGGAACGAGTAAAGAGACTTGCTGGTAACGAGATTGAACAAGGTATAGGGATACCGACGATCGAATCTCGGGCAAGTAACATATCGATAGACAAAGGGAATTGTATACGGGATTGATTGAATCCCCGACATCGTGGTTCATCCGATGAGATCGTCGTGGAACATGTGGGAGCCAACATGGGTATCCAGATCCCGCTGTTGGTTATTGACCGGAGAACGTCTCGGTCATGTCTGCATGGTTCCCGAACCCGTAGGGTCTAC
The DNA here is from genome assembly GCF_018294505.1 of Triticum aestivum. Lineage (NCBI taxonomy): Eukaryota > Viridiplantae > Streptophyta > Magnoliopsida > Poales > Poaceae > Triticum > Triticum aestivum. Next base: position 10,510,080 of record NC_057805.1, read on the forward strand.
ACACTTAAGGTTCGGTGACGCTAGGGTTATAGGGAAAGTATGTACGTGGTTACTGAATGTTGTTCGGAGTCCCGGATGAGATCCCGGACGTCACGAGGAGTTCCGGAATGGTCCGGAGGTAAAGATTTATATATGGGAAGTCCTGTTTTGGTCACCGGAAAAGTTTCGGGTGATATCGGTAATGTACCGGGACCACCGGGAGGGTCCCGGGGGTCCACCAAGTGGGGCCACCAGCCCCAGAAGGCTGCGTGGGCCAAGTGTGGGAGGGGACCAGCCCCAGGTGGGCTGGTGCGCCCCCCCACCAAGGCCCAAGGTGCATGGGAGAGTGGGAGGGGGCAAACCCTAGGTCCAGATGGGCCTTAGGGCCCATCTAGTGGGGCGCCCCCCCTCTCCTCCCCTTGGCCGCCCCCCTTGAGGGGATCTAGGGCTGGCCGCCAGCCCTTGGGGTGGAAACCCTAGAGGGGGGCGCAGCCCCCTCCCCCCCTATATATAGTTGAGGTTTGGGCTGCCCAAGACACATGAGAATGTCTCTCTTTCGGCGCAGCCCTACCCCTCTCCCTCCTCCTCCTCTCCCGCGGTGTTTGGCGAAGCCCTGCGGGATTGCCACGCTCCTCCACCACCACCACGCCGTCATGCTGCTGCTGGATGGAGTCTTCCCCAACCTCTCCCTCTCTCCTTGCTGGATCAAGGCGTGGGAGACATCACCGGGCTACACGTGTGTTGAACGCAGAGGCACCGTTCTTCGGTGCTTAGATCGGAATCAACCGCGATCTGAATCGCTACGAGTACGACTCCGTCATCCGCGTTCTTGCAACGCATCCGCATCGCGATCTACAAGGGTATGTAGATGCACTCCCCTTCCCCTCGTTGCTAGATTACTCCATAGATTGATCTTGGTGATGCGTAGAAAATTTTGAATTTCTACTACGTTCCCCAACAGCTAGTGGGTGTCTGTTTCTCCAACTTTAGTTGAATCAAGTGTGACTATGCCCGGTCCTTGTTGAAGGTTAAAACAACACACTTGACGAAAAATCATTGTGGTTTTTATGCGTAGGTAAGAACGGTTCTTGCAAAGTCCGTAGCAGCCACGTAAAATTTGCAACAACAAAGTAGAGGACGTCTAACTTGTTTTTGCAGGGCTTGCTGTGATGTGATATGGTCAAGACGTGATGATATATAAATTGTTGTATGAGATGATCATGTTTTGTAAAAGTTATCGGCAACTAGTAGGAGCCTTATGGTTGTCGCTTTATTGTATGAAATGCAATCGCCATGTAATTGCTTTACTTTATCACTAAGCGGTAGCGATAGTCATAGAAGCAATAGTTGGCGAGACGAGAACGATGCTTCGATGGAGATCAAGGTATCAAGCCGGTGACGATGGTGATCATGATGGTGCTTTGGAGATGGAGATCAAAGGCACAAGATGATGATGGCCATATCATATCACTTGTATTGATTGCATGTGATGTTTATCCTTTATGCATCTTATTTTGCTTAGTACGGCGGTACCATTATAAGATGATCTCTCATTAAATTTCAAGGTACAAGTGTTCTTCCTGAGTATGCACCGTTGCTACAGTTCGTCGTGCCGAGACACCACGTGATGATCGGGTGTGATAAGCTCTACGTTCACATACAATGGGTGCAAGCCAGTTTTTGCACACGCAGAATACTCGGGTTAAACTTGACGAGCCTAGCATATGCAGATATGGCCTCGGAACACTATGACCGAAAGGTCGAGCGTGAATCATATAGTAGATATGATCAACATAGTGATGTTCACCATTGAAAACTACTCCATCTCACGTGATGATCGGACATGGTTTAGTTGATTTGGATCACGTGATCACTTAGATGATTAGAGGGATGTCTATCTAAGTGGGAGTTCTTAAGTAATATGATTAACTGAACTTTAATTTATCATGAACTTAGTCTTGATAGTATTTGCAAATTATGTTGTAGATCAATAGCTCGCGATGTAGCTCCCCGTTTATTTTTTGATATGTTCCTAGAGAAAACTAAGTTAAAAGATGATAGTAGCAATGATGCGGACTAGGTCCGTGATCTGAGGATTATCCTCATTGCCGCACAGAAGAATTATGTCCTTGATGCACCGCTAGGTGACAGACCTATTGCAGGAGTATATGCAAACGTTATGAACGTTTGGCAACCTCGATATGATGACTACTTGATAGTTTAGTGCACCATGCTTTACGGCTTAAAACAGGGACTTCAAAAATGTTTTGAACGTCATGGAGCATGTAAGATGTTCCAAGAGTTGAAATTAGTATTTCAGACTCATGCCTGTGTTGAGAGGTATGAGACCTCTGACAGTACTTTGCCGACAAGTGTTGATGGTTGACAAGACCACTAGTTTCAAGTAAAAGGGCAAAGGAATAGAAAGGGAACTTCAAGAAGAATGGCAAGCAAGTTGCCACTCCCATGAAGAAGCCCAAAGCTAGACCCAAGCCTGAAACTGAGTGCTTCTACTGCAAAGGAAATGGTCACTGGAAGTGGAACCGCCCTAGATACTTGGCGGATAAGAAGGATGGCATAATGAACAAAGGTATATTTGATGTACATGTTATTGATGTGTACTTTACTAGTGTTTATAGCAACCCCTCGGTATTTGATACTGGTTCAGTTGCTAAGAGTAGTAACTCGAAACGGGAGTTGCAAAATAAACAGAGACTAGTTAAGGGCGAGGTGATGATGTGAGTCGGAAGTGATTCCAAGGTTGATAAGATCACCATCGCACACTCCCTTTACATTCGGGATTAGTGTTGAACCTAAAATAAAAGTTATTTGGTGTTTGCGTTGAGCATGAATATGATTGGATCATGTTCATTGCAATACGGTTACTTATTTATCAAAAGAATAATTATTGTTCTATTTACATGAATAAAACCTTCTATGGTCATACACTCAATATAAATGGTTTATTGAATCTCGATCGTAGTGATACACATATTCATAAGTATTGAAAGCCAAAAGATGCAAAGTTAATAATGATAGTGCAACTTATATGTGGCACTGCCGTTTAGGTCATATTGGTGTAAAGCGCATGAAGAAACTCCATGCTGATGGACTTTTGGAATCACTTGATTATGAATCACTTGATGCTTGCAAACCATGCCTCATGGGCAAGATGACTAAAACTCCATTCTCCATGCGGTCCGATGGGTGTTAAGGCTCGCGGTGGGTATCATTATTTTCTGACCTTCACAGATGATTTGAGCAGATATGGTTATATCTACTTAATGAAACACAAGTCTGAAACAATTGAAAAGTTCAAAGAATTTCAGAGTGAAGTGGAAAATCATCGTAACAAGAAAATAAAATTTATACGATCTGACGGTGGAGGAGAATATTTGAGTTATGAGTTTGCTCTTCGTTTGAAACAATGTGGAATAGTTTCGCAACTCACGCCACCTGGAACACCACAGCGTAATGGTGTGTCCGAACGTCATAACCGTACTTTATTAGATATGGTGCAATCTATGATGTCTCTTATTGATTTACCGCTATCGTTTTTGGGGTTATGCATTAGAGACAGCTGCATTCACGTTAAATAGGGCACCATCTAAATCCGTTGAGACGATGAACTATGGTTTGGCAAGAAACCCAAGTTGGCGTTTCTTAATGTTTGGGGCTGGGATGCTTATGTGAAAAAGCTTCAACCTGATAAGCTTGAACCCAAATCGGAGAAATGTGTCTTCATAGGATACCCAAAGGAGACTGTTGGGTACACCCTCTATCACAGATCCGAAGGCAAGATATTCGTTGCTAAGAATGGATCCTTTCTAGAGAGGGAGTTTCTCTCGAAAGAAGTGAGTGGGAGGAAAGTAGAACTTGATGAGGTAATTGTACCTTCTCCCAAATTGGAAAGTAGTTCATCAGAGAAATCAGTTCCAGTGATGCCTACACCAATTTGTGAGGAAGTTAATGATGATGATCATGAAACTTCAGATCAAGTTGCTACCGAACCTCGTAGGTTAACCAGAGCACGTTCCGCACCAAAGTGGTATGGTAATCATGTTCTGGAAGTCATGTTACTAGACCATGATGAACCTACAAACTATGAGGAAGTGATAATGAGCCCAGATTCCGCAAAATGGCTTGAGGCCATGAAATCTGAGATGGGATCCATGTATGAGAAACAAAGTATGGACTTTGGTTGACTTGCTCGATGATCAGCAAGCCATTTGAGAATAAATGGATCTTCAATAGGAAGACGGACGCTGATAGTAGTGTTACTATCTACAAAGCTCGAATTTTCGCACAAGGTTTTCGACAAGTTCAAGATGTTGACTACGATGAGATTTTCTCACTCGTATCAATGCTTAAGTCTGTCCGAATCATGTTAGCAATTGCCACATTTTATGAAATCTGGCAAATGGAAGTCAAAAACTGCATTCCTTAATGGATTTCTTAAAGAAGAGTTGTATATCATGCAACCAGAAGGTTTTGTCAATCCTAAAGATGCTAACAAAAATGTGCAAGCGCCAGCGATCCATCTATGGACTGGTGCAAGCATCTCGGAGTTGGAATATACGCTTTGATGAGTTGATAAAAGCATATAGTTTTATACAGACTTGCGGTGAAGCTTGTATTTACAAGAAAGTGAGTGGGAGCACTACAGCCTTTCTAATAAGTATATGTGAGTGACATATTGTTGATAGGAAATGATGTAGAATTTTCTGGAAAGCATAAAGGAGTGTTTGAAAGGAGTTCTTCAAAGAAAGACCTTGGTGAAGCTGCTTACACATTGAGCATCAAGATCTATAGAGATAGATCAAGACGCTTGATAAGATTTTTCAATGAGTACATACCTTGACAAGATTTTGAAGTAGTTCAAAATGAAACAGTCAAAGAAGGAGTTCTTGCCTATGTTGCAAGGTGTGAAGTTGAGTAAGACTCAAAACCCGACCACGGCAAAAAATAGAAAGAGAATGAAAGTCATTCCCTATGCCTTAGTCATAGGTTCCATAAAGTATGTTATGTTGTGTACCAGACCTGTTGTGTACCTCACCATGAGTTTGGCAAGAGGGTACGATAGTGATCCAGGAGTGGATCACTGGACAGCGGTCAAAATTATCCTTAGAAGACTAAGGAAATATTTCTCGGTTATGGAGGTAACAAAGAGTTCGTCGTAAAGAGTTACGTTGATGCAAGCTTTTACACCGATCCAGATGACTCTGTGTCTCAATCTAGATACATATTGAAAGTGGGAGCAATTAGCTAGAGTAGCTCCATGCAGAGCATTGTAGACATAGAAATTTGCAAAATACTTACGGATCTGAATGTGGCAGACCCGTAGACTAAAACTTCTCTCACAAGCAAAACATGATCACACCTTATTACTCTTGGGTGTTAATCACATTAATGATGTGAACTAGATTATTGACTCTAGTAAACCCTTTGAGTGTTGGTCACATGGCGATGTGAACTATGGGTGTTAATCACATAATGATGTGAACTATTGGTGTTAGATCACATTGCGATGTGAACTAGATTATTGACTCTAGTGCAAATGGGAGACTGAAGAAAATATGCCCTAGAGGCAATAATAAAGTTATTATTTATTTCCTTACATCATGATAAATGTTTATTATTCATGCTAGAATTGTATTAACCGGAAAGTTAGTACATGTGTGAATACATAGACACAACAGAGTGTCCCTAGTATGCCTCTACTTGACTAGCTTCTTTATCAAATATGGTCATGTTTCCTGACTATAGACATGTGTTGTCATTTGATGAACGGGATCACATCATTAGGAGAATGATGTGATGGACAAGACCCATCCGTTAGCTTGGCATAAATGATCGTTTAATTTTATTACTACTTCTTTCTTCATGACTTATACATGTTCCTCTGACTATGAGATTATGCAACTCCCGAATATCGGAGGAACACCTTGTGTGCTATCAAACGTCACAACGTAACTGGGTGATTATAAAGATGCTCTACAGGTGTCTCCGAAGGTGCTTGTTGGGTTGGCATACATCGAGATTAGGATTTGTCACTCGGAGTTTCGGAGAGGTATCTCGGGCCCTCTGGGCAATGCACATCACTATAAGCCTTGCAAGCAATGTGACTAATGAGTTAGTTGCGGGATGATGCATTACAGAACGAGTAAAGAGACTTGCCGGTAACGATATTGAACTTGGTATGATGATACCGATGATCAAATCTCGGGCAAGTAACATAACGATGACAAAGGGAACAACGTATGCTGTTATGCGGTTTGACCGATAAAGATCTTCATAGAATATGTAGGAGCCAATATGAGCATCAAGGTTCTGCTATTGGTTATTGACCGGAGATGTGTCTCGGTCATGTCTACATAGTTCTCGAACCCGTAGGGTCCGCACGCTTAACGTTCGATGATGATTTGTATTACGAGTTATGCGATTTGATGACCGAAGTTTGTTCGGAGTTCCGGATGAAATCACGGACATGATGAGGAGTCTTGAAATGGTCGAGAGGTAAAGATCGATATATTGGAATGCTATAGTCGGACATCGGAAAGGTTCCGAGTGATTCGGGTATTTTTCGGAGTACCGGAGAGTTACGGGAATTCGCCGGGGGAAGTAGTGGGCCTTCATGGGCCATATGGGAAAGGAGAGAAGGGCCTCAAGGGGTGGCCGCGCGCCCCCCCATGGCAAGTCCGAATTGGACTAGGGAGGGGGCGGTGCCCCCCTCTCTTTCCTTCTCCCTCTCCTACTCATTCCCTCTCTTCCCTCTTGGAAAAGGAAGGGGACTCCAACTAGGATTGGGAATCCTAGTTGGACCCCCCCTATAGGCGCGCCCCTCCTAGGCCGGCCTCCTCCGCCTCCCTCCTTTATATACGTGGCCAAGGGGGCACCCCAAAGCACAACAGACAATCTCTTAGCCGTGTGCGGTGCCCCCCCTCCACAGTTACACACCTCGGTCATATCATTGTAGTGCTTAGGCGAAGCCCTGGGCCGGTAACTTCATCATCACCGTCGCCATGCCATCGTGCTGACGAAACTCTCACCCTGCCTCAACTGGATCAAGAGTACGAGGGACATCATCGAGTTGAACGTGTGCTGAACACGGAGGTGCCATACGTTCGGTGCTAGGATCGGTCGGATCGTGAAGACGTACGACTACATTAACCGCGTTGATAAAATGCTTCCACTTTCGGTCTATGAGGGTACGTGGACCCACTCTCCCCGCTCGTTGCTATGCTTCTCCTAGATAGATCTTGCGTGATCGTAGGAAATTTTTTGAAATTACTGCGTTCCCCAACACCAACAATGCAGCAAGCGGCGGCTGACTCCACCCCGTCGCCTCCCAACCCAGCCGCCCTAGTCTCAGTGGCCATGATGACAGTGGCTGAAGTCGAAGCACCATCATGGGCACAGCCCATCCTCAATTTCCTGGTGAACAGAGAGCTGCCGGCTGATGAGATCTCGGCCTGGCAAGTGCAGCGTCGAGCAGGAGCCTACACGATAGTAAATAGAGAGCTTGTCAGGCGCAGCGTCACTGGTGTGTTCCAGCGCTGCGTAGAGCCGGAGAAGGGCAAAGCAATCCTCAGAGACATCCATCAAGGCGAGTGCGTCCACCACGCGGCCACCAGATCCCTTGTCGCCAAAGCCTTCCACCACGGCTTCCTCTGGCCGACTGCTCTAGAAGACGCCAAGGATTTGGTCCAGAAATGCAAGGGGTGTCAGAAATTCAGCTCCAAACAACATCTGCCGGCTTCTGCACTCAAGACCATCCCCCTTACTTGGCCCTTTGCCGTATGGGGGCTGGACATGGTGGGCCCATTCAAGACAGCACGCGGCAGCATGACTCATCTGCTTGTCGCCGTGGACAAATTCACCAAGTGGATTGAAGCTAAACCGATCAAGAAGCTAAATGGTCCGACTACTGTGACCTTCATCGCGGATATCACCGTCTGGTATGGTATACCACACAGCATCATCACCGACAATGGCACAAACTTTGCCAAAGGCGCCTTGGCTCGTTTCTGCGCGACGCAGGGCATCCGACTGGACTTAGCGTCCGTTGCCCATCCGCAGTCAAACGGTCAAGTCGAGCGAGCAAACGGCCTCATCCTCTCCGGCATCAAGCCCCGACTGGTCGATCCACTGGAGCACTCGGCCGGCTGCTGGATCGATGAGCTGTAGGCCGTCCTCTGGAGTCTACGCACCACTCCGAACAAAGCAACCGGCTTCACTCCCTTCTTCCTCGTGTATGGGGCCGAGGCCGTCATCCCAACTGACATTGAGTTCGACTCACCTCACGTCACCATGTACACGGAGGCGGAGGCGAAGGAAGCATGAGAAGACGGCGTCGATCTGCTGGAAGAAGGCCGGATGTTGGCACTCAGTCGGCCCGCCATCTACCAGCAGAGTCTGCGCCGCTACCACAGTCGGAAGGTCAAGCCAAGATCCTTCCAAGAGGGAGACCTTGTGCTCCGGATGATCCAGCGAACAGCCGGCCAACACAAGCTCTCGGCCTCTTGGGAAGGCCTCTTCATCATCAGCAAAGCCTTGGGCAACGACTCCTACTACGTGATCGACGCACAAAAGCCCAGGGCACGCAAGAGGGACGATTCCGGCAAGGAAATAGAGCTCCCATGGAACGCAAATCTCCTCCGAAGATTTTACAGTTGAAGCAGTTTGTACCATGCTACCTTTTGTATTAAGCGGAAAGACATCGGGACCCTCGAGGAGCACTCGGGGGCTACCCTTTTTATCTATATGATAAGTTTTATGCTTGTGAATGTGTTTTTTCATTCCTTCGCCTGGCACCGGGTTCGGCCAGTCGGCCTGGGGGCTTGCCGCCTTGAACTATGTTGATGCTACCTGCACTCGGACAAGTAGTGTGCCGACACCTAAGCCCTCTCTTGCCGCTAGCCGTAGCTCGCAGAGCGACTGTCCGGCTGGCAAGAGCTAAAGGCAAGAAATGGTGTCCACACGAAAAATGGCTAAGGAAAAAAGCATCTACATAGGCCAAGCCGGCTCTTTGCCTCACCGTCCGGCTGCTGATCAGCCGGCCGGCCGGCTTCTCACTTACTTGCTACGTTCTAAGTGGCCAAAGTACTTGTCTTCCCAAATGGCCAAGTACCCGACCCAGCCACAGACCGTAGAGCGGCTGCCTGGCTGGCAGGGCGGCAGCCAAGGGAAGGCAGCAAAGGAAAAAGCCAAAAGAGCAGAAAGGCAAGGCAAGACAGAACACAACAAAGCACAACTTGTGCGAATAAAGTTAATTTACATAGCAAGGCTCATGGCTAGAATTCAACAAGTCTGAATACACCCCCAGCTCGCGGTCCACCGCCGCCAACTCCGGTCCGGCTTCCTGCCGAAAGGTGGCCAGCTGGGCCAAGTCCAGGCCTGGGTACCACGCCTTGACGAACTCCAAGGCTCTCCGTGCACCCGCCCGAGCCGCGGTGCCCTTCCAAGCCTCAAAGTGGCCGACCGCTACCTCCAGCCAGTCGGCAGTCCGGCTGGGGGTGCGTGGGATCTGGGCATCCGGCCAGAGAGCGGTCAGCACCTGGGCCCCGACGCGCTGCAGGCGGCGGAGCATCCGATGAGCTGGCTGGAGGCGAGCTTGGATGGCAAGAAGCTGCTCGCTGAGAGTCCGGGGTGCGTTGGGCGCGATCTCCGCACCAGCCTGTCGGCGCTCATCGCGGCGAGCCTCGATGGCTTGGCTGGCGATGACGGCGTGACTAGGGAAGAATTCTGTGCAAAAAGGAAAAAAGAAGTCTGAAGCCAAAAGCCGGCTCATATAGCAGTCGGCGGCTGAAAGAAAGGAAAGATAACTCACCATCGATCATATCTTCGATCGCGCCGTAGCTGTCATTCAGAGCCTTCTCTCGGCCTCGAGGCTGGCCTCGCTGTCCTTCACCTTCTGGAGGTCCTCCTTGTGTTGATCCGCCTGGTCCGCCAATTCCTTGACCAGGCGGTCACACTCATGGGCCGCCTTGCTGCACTCCTCCTCCTCCTTGGTGCGCATCGCGGTCTAGACCTCGCCCAGGCGCTGCTGCAGTGCAGTGACTGCTCCTGCGGAAGACAAGAAAGAGAAGACAATCAACAATCAACAAAGAAGAAAAGTGGTTGCCAGGAGATCCAGCCCGACTGCTCAGCAGTCGGCCTGAATCTCGGGGGCTACACCCAGCGGGTGCGCTGGCGCGCCCCCGCGAGAGAAGAAGACGGAGTGCTTACTCCAGCTCTCGGCCAAATCAGTGGTCCGCTTGGCCAACTCCTGGACATGGGAGTTGAAGGCGGCCGCACGGATGTTGTGGTAATCCTGCAACAAAGACAGCAGAAGAAAAAATAAATGTTAGCACTCGGAACTCGCCTACTCAGCAGCCGGCCCGGAACTCGGGGGCTACACCCAGTGGGTACGCTAGCGCACCCCCACAGAATATTACAAGAATCAAAAACAAGAAACATACCCGGACGGCCGACCGCGTCGCCAAGAACGCATGCGCGTATTGCTGGAGGGCGGCGCCTTGGGCCTGGAACCGAGCCTGGACGTCCTGCGCGGCCGTGTTCAGAACACCCGTCCCACCCCCAGGCGTCCACTCTGGTGGGCCGGCACTGGTGGCCTCAGCTTTAGGAGCCGATGAACTTGCCGCCCTACCTCCAACGGCCGAGGCCGCCTTGGCCGCACGACGGCGCACCGGAGTGCAAACTGCGGGAGTCGAACCCACCACCAACTCACCGCCAGACGGCGACACTGGCGGCGCCTCAGGCCGACTGCCCTGAGCGTCGGTAGCCGGCGGGGGCGGGGGCATCTCCACCCCCAAGACAACGGGGTCGCCTTCCCCCCTCTCCAGGACCGGCTGCGCCTGGTTCTCTGGTGCCGGTGGCACCGCGCGCAGCGAGATGACGAGCTACGGGGCCCGGCCACAGGCCGCTTCCTCCCCCTGCGCCTTGGTGGCCGCGTTCGCCTGCGCCTTGGCCGCGGCGTCGGCCTGCTCCTTGGCCGCTGCATCGGCCTCCGCCTGCGCCACCTTGGCCACATCCGCCTTCTCCCGCTCCACGCGTGCCTCCCGCACGTTCCTCTCCGTCGCCTCCTGGAGGTCGGTGAGTGGGTCTACGCGGCGGGGCTCTGCAAAGCCGCCCGCCACCCCAATCACCGAGGCGGACGGGGCTCGCTCAAGAGAGAGCGGGGCCCTGTTCAAGAAGAGTAAGAAGAAAAAGTAAGAAGGAATTTTGCAAGAAAGAAGAAAAGAAAACGCAAGAGAGATCAAGCACTTACGAAGACACCGTCGAGGGCTGCTTCGGGGCCTTCTGGTATTGGGTCACCTTTGCGGTGGCCTCCCGCCGTTTGGTCACGGTGGCCGTGTTCTTTGGCTTCTTCGGCCGGCTGCCGAACAGGAACGAGTCGGCTCGGCGCTTCGGTGCGCCGCCTAGTGCGGTCGGCGCTGCTGAGGAGCTCGCGCTCGCCTTGTCGGCGCCGTGCGTACGGCGTGGCTCGTTCTCCTCTTCATCATCGTCCGGCCAGTCCTTGATGCCGCCTCCTCCGGAGCCGCCTGCTCCACCGCCGCCACCCGTGGCGTCGTCCTCCTCCATGGCGGCCGCCCCGTCGGGGTCGTCCGCGTCGCTTCTCGACCAGTCCGGCATGTATTGATGATCTGGCGCCAGAGCGTCAGCGACCGACTGGGTCGAGAAGATCTATACCATGACCGACTGATCAGACGGCAAAGAAGAGCTCGGACAAGCAAAGAAGAAAAGGAATTACAAAGACTCACCGCAGGCGGCGGGTGTGCGCGGTCGAACGGCCGCTTACCGAACTGCCAATCCTTCTCCGACAACTTGCAGTTGGAGAAGTAGTTGACCAGTCGGGCCACCTCCACGTCCGGTAGCTCCCATGTGCACATCTGGCATGGGTCCCGGTGCCCACTCATGCTGCTGATGATGTGGGGCGGGCTTGGAGGGGAAGCACTCGGCGCGCCACGAAGGCGGCCAGCAGATCCGAGCCCTTGAGGCCCTCCGACTCCGTCATCGCCTGGAGTCGGGCGAGGGCGACACTGGAGGCGGCTGATAGGGCGCTCGGCTTAGACTGCCAGTTGGCATGTGGCTCAGCAGGCGGGCCGGCTATGTAAGCCGGCAAGTTGATGTAGTCCAACGTCGGATGGTGGTTCTTGATGTAGACATACAACTTCTGCCACAGTTTGGTCGACTGCAGCAGAGAGACAGGCGGGAAGCGGTTCCCAGCACTCGGATGCCGCACCGCCACGCAGGCTCCGCACTGAGCCGCCGTGCCCTTGGCGGCGGTGCCGAGCTTGAGGTAGAAGCACTCACTCCAGAGCTCGAGGGTGGGGAGAATGCCGAGGTAACCTTCACAGAAGGTGACGAAGGCAGCCAGCAGCACCACCGTGTTTGGCGTAAGGTGGTGCGGCTGGACTCGGTAGAAGTTGAGGAAGGAGCGCAAGAAGCCGCACGTCGGAAGGCCGAAGCCGCGAAGAAAATGAGACCGGAAGACGGCGCGTTCGCCGTCCTCCGGCACCGGCGAGATTTCTGCCTCAGGGGGGACATGTACCTTCACGTGCGCTTCGTGTGGCAGGCGCTGCGTTTGGTGGAGAAAGGCGAGATGATCCTCGTGGATGTTGAGCCGTCCCAGTCGCCGGACCGCAAGCGAGCCATGGACTTAGGCGCTCGACAAAGGAACGGCGCGGCGGCGAGCACGCGAATCTGTGGCGGAGCAACGCAGCCGCGGCGAGGAAAAGCTCGGTGACGATGAACCGCGGCAGCGCTTCGGCAAGAAGAAGGGGCGCTGCAGCGGCAAAGAAGAAGAATGGCAAAGGCAAAGGGAGAGGAGGGCGCGCGTGCGACTGCCGCCCCCTCCTCCCCCTACTTATAGCCCCAGGCTGCGAAGCCGAGGAGGCGAGGCGTGGGGGGTCGTGGGATTAACTGCGCCCTACTCCCCCCATGATCCCACGATTACCGCGGCAATAAAGGTGTGTATTAACTGCCGCAGAAGCCCAACCGTCTGCCTCGGCCGCAGCGGATCTGCGCGTGTGCCGAGGCCCTGTAGTGGCAGGCCCCGGCCTGCAGTGACGTCCCGTCGCACGCGTGGGCTGGCAGGCCGGCCTGGCCTGCTGGCGTTGCGTGGCATGCGGCTATGGGCGGCAGGCCCGACGTCTGGCTGGCGTGCCACCTGGCACCCACCATGACGTTTCGAAATCACCAGGCGGCCAGCCTGGTCATGGCCGGCTCCTATCAGTCGGCATCTCAGAAGACGGACGAAGTGATTCTACCGGATTACTCGGAGTAGGAAGCTGCTGAGGCTTCTCGCCTTTTCAGCTGCAGCGCCCCACTAGCTTCGGGTACTACTGTCGGAGTAAATGACCATGGGTAGCCTCATCAGCCCCTTGGTATTTCAAGACATCGGGGCCGACTGCGCCCCTCAAGCATCAAAAGCAAAGGGACGCCTTCTTAGGGCCGGCTGGTCCAAGCGGCCGGCTGCTAGAAGGCGGCGGAGCCCAGCAGGCGGCCACGAGGAGGGCCGAATCCTAGCAGGCGGCCCCCGTTTTCCTCGAGGTCAGCACCTCATTACAACGACGAGACGGGGCATGGCTATAGTGCGGCCTGCCCCCACCAAATCCAGGGCTGAACATGGCTACAGTGCGGCGTACCGGGCGGACACCCCCCGCCCGGTGCGTCACTGTAGCCACGCCGCCCGTGATATCATCCATGGCAGAGGAGGCCATGCTCCCACGACGGACTGTCAGTACGGCCCGCAGGCGGCGGGCCCTACCTATCTATGAGATGCTAGAAGGCGGCGAGTCCTGACCAGTCGGCACGGAGGGAAGCCGACTCCTAGCAGGCGGCCTTTCCCCTCCGTTGGAGTCTGTGCGCCATTAATCAGATAAGTCGGGGTGTGGCTACAGTGAGCGCCTGCCAGGCGGCGGGACTGTAGCCATGCTCCCCTCGACAAAGTCTCCGTCATCAGGGGCAAGGCTACAGTACAGAGCAGCCGACAAGGCCCACAGGCGGCGGGCCCTACCTGTCGGCCGAGAGACCGGCAGCCGGCGGGACCCACCGGGCGGCGGGCCCCAGCAGCCGGCGGAGAAGCCGGCGACCAGAGACATTGACAGTTGGGTCCTACACCTAGCCAAATTACCATTGTACCCCTGGGGGTAGGCCTATATAAACCCCCAGGGCACCCGTGCAAAGGGTTCAGCACCCAAGTTACCACACACACATAGAGAGAGGAGTAGAGCTAGCCTTGCCCTTCTTCCTCCTCTAGCCAAACAGCTCAAGGAGCAACCTTGTAGCCACCTTGTTGAGATAGTGATCATGCGAAGACCCCACAGAGCAGGATTAGGGGTGTTATCTCCTAGGAGAGCCCCGAACCTGGGTAAGATGTGTCGGCGTACATGTTTATGCCTTATCCCGTTTCCAGGCACCGGCGACGTATTACTCTCTCCCACCATGATAAGCCATCCTTTGGCATATGTCGCACGACACCCCCGACAAGAACAGAGCCTTCATCTTGGCCTTGAGCTTCTTAGCCCAAGTGGCCTCAGTAGAGGGAGGAGTGTATCCCTCAGAATTGTCCTCAGCCGCCTCCTCCTCCTCAAACTCATCCTCATCCACATCCATCCTGGCAGCCTCTGCTTCAGCCTGGGTAGTGGTGTTAGCCCACTTGTTCTTGATGCGTAGCTTGATAGGCTCATGGCGAATCCAGTTGGGAGCAAGAAACTCTTCACCCGGAAAGAGCTTCTCCCAAGTCTTTGAGATCAAGAAAAACAGGTAAGGTCTATAGATGGGCACCTTACGGTTGAACACAACAAACTGCAGCTCACACCACATGATATGAGAGAAATCAAGTGGTTCCGTCTGTTGGAGACGCGCCTTCTCACATATGAGCATCATATCCACAAGATAGGCATGCACCTTGTCCTTGTCGCCTATGCGACGAATGTCGGGTGGTAGGTGCGACATATGCCAATGGGTGGCTTATCATTGTGGGAGCCAGTAAGACGTCGCCAGTGCCTGGAAACGGGATGAGGCAAAGGCATGCACGCCGGCGGATCTTACCCAGGTTCAGGGCTCTCCATGGAGATAACACCCCTAGTCCTGCTCTGCGGGGTCTCCGCATGATCACTAGATCAATACAAGTAGCTACAAGTGCTCCTTGAGCTGTCTGGCTAGAGGAAGAAGAAGGGCAAGGCTAGCTCTCCTTTTCTCTCTATGTAGTGTGTGAAACTCTATGAGACCAACCCTTTGCATGGGTGTCCCGGGGGGTTTATATAGGCCTACCCCCCAGGGGTACAATGGTAATCCGGCTGGGCGCGGGTCCCAGCCGTCAATGTCTATGCTCGCCGGCTTCTCCGCCGGTCATTGGGGCCCGCCGACTGGTGGGTCCCGCCGGCTACCGGCTTCTTGGCCGGCACAACGGCCCCATCGCTTGGGGGCTTTGTTGGCGGCTGGTTACTGTTGCCTCGCCTCTGATGACGAGGGCTTTGTCGAGGTAAGTGTGGCTACAGTGTCGCCGCCTTGCGAGCTCTCACTGTAGCCTTACCTCATCTTGTCTCCTTAATGGGGCGCATGTTTCGAGGGAGGGAGGTAGCCGGCTATTGGGAGCCGGCCACACTCCTGGCCGACTAGAGGAGGCCAGGCCGCCTTCAGGTGTCTCTCTGGCAAAAGGGGCCCGCCGCCTACGGGCCGTACTGGCGCCTGTCGTGGGTGACGTCGAGGTCAACACGGCTACAGTGCCGCGCCGGATGGGGGATGGCTGGCCCGTACGGCGCCCTGTGGCCATGCCTGTTCCGGGATTCGGGGGTAGTGGGCTGTACTGCGGCCACGCCCCATCCTATCGCCATTATGTGGGCATAGTCTTTAGTGGGTGCAGTCTTGGCCGGCTTCTGGGAGCCGGCTTTCTTCATGGCCGGCTTCTAGGAGTCGGCTTTCTTCACGGCCGGCTTCTGGGAGCCGGTCCTCTTGGGGCTGGCTCCCTAGAGTCGGCTATCTCGTATCTTTCCTGGGGGAGGTTTCTGAGGCTGGGTCGCCTTCTGGGAGTCGGCCCTGGGGACAGCCGGTCGGGGGAAGGCGGCCCTATGCTTTGTATGCTTGAAGGCTTGAATGGCTTGATAATTTTTCGAAGAGCTAGGGGGAGTCGGTTAGGCTACCCATGGCCATTTACTTCGACAGTAGTCCCCTAAGCTGGTTGGGCTTCAAGGCTGAGAGGAGGTCGAGAAGCTCGGTCAGCTTCTTATCTTGACGAGCCAGTAGCTGGGAGCCGGCTTCGGTTGGGCGCGCCGTCTTGGCAAAAAATTTGAAGTCGGAAGGCGGGAGTCTGTTGGCGCGTGCGCCGAGCTGCGGGCCGGCCGCTCGCCGCCTGCGAACCACGTGGCGTCCCTAGGCTGAAAAGATCCTGCAAACCCACGCGCGCGACAAGACGTCGCCGCAGGTCGAGGGCCCACCACTCCCACGCCTAGGCCCAGGCGCGGATTCTTTGCGGCCCAAAGCCATCCGCACGTCTTCCGGCGACGGTTTCAGCACGCCGTTAGGGCGCAATAATCGCGGGACATGGGGGAGTGGGCGCAGTTAATCCCACGTTCCTCCCCACGCCTCGCCTCCTCGGCTTCGCCGCACGAGGCTATAAGTAGGGGGGAGGAGGGGAAGCGGCAGACGCTCGCACGCTCCTCTCCTCTCCGCCATCTTCTTCCTCCTGCTTTCCCTCGCCGCCGCGCCGTCCCACCATTCTTCACTCCACCCCGCAGCTCTGCCGCCGCAGGGCCGTGCTTTCTCCGCCGCCGCGCTCTTCCTCGCTAGCTTCTCGCCACCATGCAGTACGGCGGGGATTGGGACGGCTCCAACATCCACATGGACCACATCGAGTTCCTCCACAAGACGAGGCGGTTGCCCGGCGCGGACCAGGTGCGGGTCCGTCTCGCGCCTGCGAGGGAGATCACGCCGGAGCCGGAGGAAGGCGGGCGGGTAGTCTTCCGCTCACATTTCCTGCGCGGCATTGGCTTGCCGGCGAGCGCTTTCTTCCGCTCCTTCCTCGACTTCTATCAGCTCCAGCCGCACCACCTCACCCCGAACACGGTGGTGCTGTTGTCCGCCTTCGTCACCTTGTGCGAAGGCTACCTTGGCGTTCTCCCCACCCTCGAGCTCTGGGGGAGTTCTTCCAATCTAAGCTAGGCACCCGCATGCAGGGCGTGCCGGCCCAGAGCGGCGCCTTCATCGCGATGCGGAGGCCGGCGGCCGACAACCCCTTCCCCGTCATTACGTTAATCCAGTCGGTGAAGCGCTGGCAGAAGTCATATTTGTACGTGAGGAACATCGCCCCACAAGGCGACTACGTCAACTTGCCGGCTTACGTAGCCGGCCCGCCGGCTTGGAGGCGGCCCCAGTGGTCCTATCGGGCCGCGACGCTGACGCCGGCTGGAGCCGTGGCCGTCGCCCGGCTGCGGGTGATGATCCAGTCGGAGGGCCTGACTGGGTCCGACTTGCTGGTCGCCTTCGTCGTGCGCCGGGTGCTTCCGCTTCAGAGCCGCCCTCACCTGATCTGTCAGATGAGCGGCCAGCTCGATCCGAGCCGGATGTGCACCAAGGACATGACGCACGACGAGGTGGCCCACATGGTGAATTACCTTGCGAACTGCAAGCTCTCCGCAGAGTGGCGGTTTGGCAAGGAGCCATATTCCCGTGCGCATCCTCCGCCCACAGTATGTTTTCTTTTTCCTTTTCTTTCCTTAGTTTTGTTGCTGAATTCCTTCTGGCCGTCTCTGACCAGTCAGCACGCCTTGGCAGAGCTCTCTCCTTTGACCTGCAGCCGGGTCGGAGACGGAGCGCCGATTCCTCCCCGACCGGGCAGAGCATGACCTGGAGGACCACGACTTGGGGGCGGCCGCCATGGAGGACAACACCGAGGCGGGTGGCGGCGAAGCTGGCGGCGAAGCAGGCGGCTCCGGGCTTGGAGCCAGTTTCGATGACTAGCCGGATGACGACGAGGCGGAAGTCGTCCCACGCCGCCAGCCGGCGTCTGGCCACGACGCGGGTTCCTCCGCCGCGCCGCCTGCTCGGGGCGGCGCAGAAGCGCCGTGCCGCGTCAGGCTTGTTCGGGAGCCGGCCGAAGAAGCCCAAGGGTGGGGCGGCGGCGACCAGGCGGGATGAAGCGGCCGCGAAGGCGGCCCGCTTCCGCAAGGTGGTGAAGCAGCCGCAGATGGTGTCGGCGTAAGTGTATATTCCTTTGTACATTATTTCTTCTTTTCTTGGTGATTTCTGAATCCTCGTCCTTTCTCAAAAAGTCAGGGCTCCGCTGTCGCTCGAGCAGGTTGCTGCCGCATCCGTCGTTGGGTCGCCGGGAGGATCCGGGAGCACCACCCGCCGCGTGGACCCCCGTGCCGAGCTTCAGGCGGCGATGGAGCAAAACGTGCGGGAGGCGCGGGAGGAGCGGGAGGCGGAGGAGTTGAGGGCGGCTGCCGCCAAGGCGGCACAGGAGGAGGAGGCGGCGAAGGCGCACACCGACGCAGCGGCCAAGGCCCAAGCGGAGGCTGCGGCTGCGGCGATGGCGGAGGGGGCCTTGCTCATCACCCCTCTGCGCGTCGCGGCGCCTGAGGCCCCAGAGCCCCCGCCAGAGGAAGCCGGCGGCGACCAGCCGGGATTGGGGAGGGAGGACGGCGTCGTCGTCCCGGAGAGGGAGGCGGCACCGGCCCTGCCGACTGGGGCGACCCAAGGCGGCTGGCCTAACTTGTCGCCTGCGCAATCGGCCGGGGGCGAGCCGGCCGCAAGGATGGATCTGGTGGTCCAGTCGCCCTCGCGCCAGCGCACGGGGAAGGCCGCATCGGAGCCGCAGAAGGCCACGGGCTCCAGCTTGTCGGCCCAGGACATGGAGGCGGCCAGCGCCAGCTCGGGGTGGACGCCGGGTGGAGGGACGGCTATGGTGAATGTGGCAGCACAGGACGTCCAGAACCGACTTCAGTCCAAGGCTGCGGCGCTGAGGAAATATAATGACGAGTTCCTTGCGACGCGGGCGGCCATTCGGGTTAGTCTTCTTACTTTTGCTTTTTTGATCTTGGTTTCTTTCGTGGGGGCGCGCCAGCGCACCCACTGGGTGTAGTCCCCGAGTTCCGAGTCGGCTGCAGAGCAGGCGGCTTGGAACTTCTTAGCGGGCCTTGTTTTGCTATTCTGTTCTCATTCGCTCCTCTGCCTGACTTGCAGGACTACCACAACCTCCGCGCGGCTGCCTTCAACTCCCAGGCTCAGGAGCTGACCCAGAAGAATGCTGACCTATCTGAGAGCCGGGGTAAGTGCTTCGTCTTTTATCTCACGTGGGGGCGCGTCAGCGCACCCACTGGGTGTAGTCCCCGAGATTCGGGCCGACTGCTGAGCAGTCGGGTCGGATCTTCCTTGACGACTTCTTCCTTATTGCTTCTTTCTTTTCTGCCATCCCTGCAGCGGCCAACGCCAGTCTGAGGGAACAGCTGGGCGGGGCTCAGGCCGCCCTCCGCGCTAAGGAGGCCGAGTTTGCCGCCTTGGCACAGGAGCGTGACCGCCTGGCCAAGAGGTTGGCCGATCAGGAGAAGAGCCACAAGGCGGCCCTGAAGGCGGTGCAGGACAGCGAGGCCGCCCTCCAAGCCGAGTATGAGACAGAGGCGGCCAGCTCGGCCGAAGCGAAGCAGACGCTGATCAACGGCTATGGCCAGATCGAAGACTTGGTTGACGGTAGGCCGCCTTCCTCTTCGTCCTTGCTTGCCGCTTGCCGTTTTAGCTCATTTTCTGACTTGGTGTTTTTCTCTTTTTTCTCTTTCTTCCTTGTGCAGAGTACTTCCCTGGCTACTCTACCACCGCCAACCAGGTCGTCGAGGCCCACCACGAGGCACGAAGGCAGGCTGGCGCCTTGATCGCGCCAAACGCTCGCCGGTCGTTGGAGGAGCAGCTCTTGGCGATTCAGGCCCGCCTCCAGCCGGCTCATCGCATGCTCCGCCGGCTTCAGCGTGTTGGGGCGCAGGTGTTGGCCGCTCTCTGGCCTGGTGAGCTGATTCCCCGCACCCCCAGTCGGACTGCCGACTGGCTGGAGGTGGCGGTCGGCAGCTTCGAGGCATGGAAAGCTTCTGCGGCTCGGTCCGGCGCCAGGCGGGCGCTGGAGTTCACCCATGCCTGGTATCCCGAGCTGAGTCTGGACCAGCTGGCCACCTGGCGGCAGGAGGCCAACACAGAGCTGGAGCCGGCGGGGCCGGCTATCATCCAGCGGGCTTCGGCGATTTCCGATTATACCGACACCAGCGCCTTCGCTCCTGAGGTGGACGACAACGGCGTTGCCCAGCCAGAGGAGTGGTTCGGGCTGAACCCGGCGGACGGCGAGGACTCGGCGAAGGAGATCGACTCCAGCAATGAGGGCGAGGAGGAGGAGGAGGAGGAGGATGAAGACGCCGCGCCAGATGGTGGAGCGACCGGTCAGCCTCAGCTTGACCGTGCCTCCAGCAACAAGGCACGCGTGGGTGCGGCGCCTGCAGCCGGCGATGATCAAGCTGAGACCCGCCAGCCGGCCACTCCTCCAGCCGGCGGTGCCATCTCCTCCGACCAGCCCGGCTCCCCTGCTGCGCCCTTAGTCTAGTATGCTGCCTCTACTTTCCTGTTTCACCATTCTTGGGACAGTGTTTTGTTAAGTTTGCACAAATCCACCCACTGGGGGTGTATTCGAACTATATTGACTGCCGGACGGTTTGGGGCCTTATGTGTAAATATAATTATGCATGCGTTTGGCTTTCCCTTGTTCTTTGCTTTTCATCCTTCGGCTGCTTCCTTTGCCGCCCTCCCTTGGTTGCCGCCTTCCCAGCCGGACAGCTGCTCTGCAATCTGTGGCGCTGGGGAAGTGCTTGGGAGGGCAAGTACTCTAGCTTTGTTGGATTATAGCGAAGTGATTGGGAGGCCGGCCAGCCGGCTGTTTTGACAGCCGGCAAGCGTGGTTGGATGCCATCTTTGCGTTATATAAGTTCGTTAGTCCTTAGCCGTTTTTCGTGTGGGCATCCTTTCTGCCTTTGGCTCTTGCCAGTCGGACAGTCGGTTCTTCGAGCTGCAACTTTCAACAAGAGAGGGCTCGGGTGCCGGCACACTACTTGTCTGACTTCAGGTAGAACTTTTAATATAACTGAAGGCGGCCAGTCCCCGGGCCGACTAGTTGAACCCGGTGCCAGACAGAAAATCAAATGTAATAATACATTCATGAGTATGACACTCGTCATTCATAGATAAAGGAGGGCAGTCCCCGAGTGCTCCTCAGGGGGCCCGTTTGTCTCATACTTAATAAAAATGGTAGCATGGTACATACTGCTTTCAACTGTAAAATCTTCTCAGGAGGTTCGCGTTCCATGGTCGCTCTGACTCCTTGCCGGAATCATCCCTCTTGCGTGCTCTTGGTTTTTATGCGTCGACCAGGTAGTAGGAGTCGTTGCCTAGTGCCTTGCTGATGACGAAAGGGCCTTCCCAAGGGGCCGAGACCTTGTGCTGGCCGGCTGTTCGCTGGATCAGCCGAAGCACAAGGTCGCCCTCTTGGAAAGATCTTGGCTTGACCTTTCGGTTGTGGTAACGGCACAAACCCTGCTGGTAGATGGCGGACCGGCTGAGTGCTAACAGCCGGCCTTCTTCCAGCAGGTCGACGCCGTCTTCTCGCTCTTCCTTGGCCTCCGCCTCCGTGTACATGGTGACCCGAGGCGAGTCGAACTCGATGTCAGTTGGGATGACAACCTCGGCACCATATACAAGGAAGAATGGAGTGAAGCCGGTTGACTTGTTTGGGGTAGTACGCAGACTCCAGAGGACAGCCGGCAGCTCATCGAGTCAGCAGCCGGCCGATCGCTCTAGTGGTACGACCAGTCGGGGCTTGATGCCGGAGAGGATGAGTCCGTTTGCTCGCTCGACCTGGCCGTTTGACTGCGGGTGGGCAACGGACGCTAAGTCCAGTCGGATGCCCTGTGTCGCGCAGAAACGTGCCAGTGCTCCTTTGGCAAAGCTTGTGCCGTTGTCGGTGATGATGTTGTGCGGCATGCCATACCGAGTAGTGATGTCGGCAATGAATGTCACGGCAGTCGGCCCGTTCAGCTTCTTGATCGGATTCGCTTCGATCCACTTGGTAAATTTGTCCACGGCGACTAGCAGATGTGTCAAGCCGCCGCGGGCTGTCTTGAATGGGCCCACCATGTCCAGCCCCCAGACGGCAAAGGGCCAGGTGAGGGGGATGGTCTTGAGTGCAGAAGCCGGCAGGTGTTGCTTGGAACTGAAGACTTGGCATCCTTTGCAGCTTTTGACTATCTCTTTGGCATCTTCCAAAGCAGTCGGCCAAAAGAAACCATGGCGGAAAGCTTTGGCCACAAGTGATCTTGAGGCTGCGCGGTGGCCGCATTCGCCTTGGTGGATATCCTTGAGGATTGCTACACCTTTCTCTGGCTCGACGCAGCGCTAGAAGACTCCAGTGACGCTGCGCTTGACGAGTTCTCTGTTTATTATTGCATATGCTCTGGCTCGGCGTTGCACTAGTCTTGTCGAGGTCTCATCAGTCGGCAGCTCTCTGTTGACTAGGAAGTTGAGGATGGGCTGGGCCCATGATGGAGCGGTGACTTCTTCTACTGTTAGTACGGCCACTATGACTCGGGTGGGTGGGTTGGGTGGTGGGGAGCTGGAGTCGGCCACCGCTTCTTGTGTCGCTGCAGCCCCCGGGCCGACTGCTGCAGTCCCCGGGCCGGGTTCTGAAGTCCCCGAGCCGGGTGCGACTACGGCAGTCCCCGGGTCGCTTGTCGAAGTCCTTGAGCCGCCTGCTGGGTTCCTCCAGTCGGATCCGGCTGCATCAGGGGCGGGCGGTACAAAGATAGAGTCCGACTCTGGAGACGGCTTGATGGATGGTTTGAGGAGGCGCTGGAGAGAGACACCGGTTGGTATAGCCTGTCGGGTGGAGCCGATCCGTGCCAGGGCATCTGCTTGGTCGTTGTCGGCCCGTGGCACGTGAAGGAACTCGCACCCTTCGAAATACCCACTGATCTGCTAGACGAGGAATCGATAGCTCGCCATGTTTGCACCCTTGGCGTCCCAGTCACCAGATGACTACTGGACCACCAAGTCTGAGTCGCCATAACACAGGATCCGGCGTATGCCGAGCTCTTTGGCTAGCCGGAGCCCGTGTATGAGCGCCTCGTATTCAGCCACGTTGTTGGAGGCAGCAAAGTGGATTTGCAGCGTGTATCTGAGCTTGTCGCCTTTAGGAGAGGTGAGGACGATGCCGGCTCCCAAGCCGGTGCGCATCTTGGACCCGTCGAAGTGCATCCGCCAATGAGTAGAGTCGGGAGCCGGCGGTAGGTACTGGGTCTCAGCCCAGTTGACGAGGAAGTCGGCCAGCGCTTGGGACTTGATGGCGGTGCGGGGCTGATAGAAGATTGTGAAAGGTGCAAGCGCAATGGCCCATTTAGCCACCCGGCCGGATGCATCCCGGCTGCCTATGATCTCGGCAAGCGGGGCGGTGCACACGACCGTGATGGGATGCTCTTGAAAGTAGGGCTTCAGTTTCTTGGCGGCGAAGTATACTCCATAGCACATCTTCTGGTAGTGTGGGTAGTTTTGCTTTGAGCTGGATAGTACTTCGCTTAGATAATATACCGGCCTTTGGACTAGCTGGGCTCGGCCTTCTTCTGGGCGCTGGACCACGACGACTGTACTGAGCACCCGGCTAGTTGCGGCAATGTAGAGGAGCATGGGCTCCTTCTCAGTCAGCGCCGCCAGGACGGGTGGAGTGGTCAGCATCTTCTTTAACTCATGGAAGGCTTGGTCTGCTTGGTCATTCCACTCGAAATGAGTGGATTTCTTCATGAGTCGGTACAGGGGGAGAGCCTTCTCTCCTAGCCGGCTGATAAAGCGGTTTAGGGAGGCCAGGCACCCGATGAACTTCTGAACGTCTCGCAACTTGGTGGGAATCTCCATTCTCTCAATGGCCTTGATCTTCACAGGGTTGCACTCAATGCCGCGTTCGGAGACCAGAAAGCCTAGAAGCTGGCCGGCTGGTACTCCGAACATGCATTTTTCGGGGTTGAGCTTGATCTGGAATCGGCGCAAGTTGGCAAATGTTTCTTTGAGGTCTTCCAGTAGGATGCCGCGCTTCTCTGTCTTCACCACAATATCGTCTACGTAGACGTGGGCATGTCTGCCGAGTTGCTTGAGGAGGCATTTCTGCATGCAACGCTGAAAAGTGGCACCGGCATTCCTCAAGCCGAATGTCATAGTCAGGTAACAGAAAGCTCCGAATGGTGTGATGAAGGCGGTCTTCAGGCGGTCTGCTGGGTCCAACTTAATCTGGTGGTATCCTGAGTAGGCATCCAAAAAACTCAACAGCTCGCATCCGGCTGTGGAGTCTATTACTTGATCAATCCGTGGCAGAGCAAACGGATCTTTGGGGCAGGCCTTGTTGAGGCTAGTGTAGTCTATACACATACGCCATTTGTTATTCTTCTTCAACACCAAGACTGGGTTGGCAAGCCACTCTGGGAAAAACACTTCCATAATGAAGCCGGCGGCGAGGAGCCGGGCTATCTCTTCTCCTACGATTCTTCTCTTCTCTTCTGACAGTCTGCGGAGGGGCTGCTTGACCGGCTTCGCGTCCGCTCGGACGTGTAATTTGTGCTCGGCGAAATCCTTCGGAACACCCGGCATGTCCTTTGGGGACCATGCAAAGATGTCTCGATCCTCAGGGAGGAAGTCGACGAGCTCGCCTTCCTATTTACTGTCCAGGTTTGCACCAATGACTGCAAACCTCTCCGGGTTCTCCGCGTCCAGAGGTATCTTCTTCGTCTCCTTGGCCGGCTGGAAGGAGCCCTGCGCATCATATTCCTTGGGGTTGGGGGACAAGGCCGGCTGCTTGCCGGCCATGGCCACAACTCGATCCAGCATCTTCTTCTCTTCTGCCACTATGAGGGACTCGGCCAGTCGGCTGCTGGCTGCAGCGCACTCAATGGACTTCTTGTAGTCACCGGCCACTGTGATGATCCCCTTTGAGCTCGGCATCTTCATCTTCAGGTAGGCGTAGTGGGGCACAGCCATGAACTTGGCTAGAGCAGGTCGGTCGAGCAAAGCGTGGTAAGGGCTTTCCAGATCCACTACCTCGAACCAGATCGCTTCTCGGCGAAAGTGATCCTTGTCTCCGAAGAGAACATCCATCTTGCTCTTGCTGATCGGGGAACAGGACAGGCCGGGTACGATGCCATGGAAAACGGTCCGGCTCGGCATGAGCTGCTTCGCCTTGAGGTTCAACTTCTCCACGGTGTCGCGGTACAGTATGTTGATACTGCTCCCGCCATCAATCAGAACGTGGGAGAATCGGGCAGCCCGCCTCTCTGTTGCGAGAGTGACATCCAACACCAATGCGTAGGAGCCAGGGGACGGCATCACTTCTGGGTGATCGGCTCGGCTCCAGTTGATAGGCCTTTCGGACCAATGCATGAACTCGGGGCTGTTGGAGGCGACTACGTTGACCTCTTGATGCTGTCGGCGCCGGCTGCGCTTGTCTTCAACCTGGCTCGTGAAGACGACGTAGGCGGCGTGCTCATCAGGGAACTCATCTTGAATGGCTCCGAATGCTGGTCGAGCAGCCGGCTGCTGGGGGGCTGGAGGCGGCGGGCCGGGAGGCAGAGGCGGCACCAGCCCCTCGCCCTTGGAGATCCGGGTGAGCCAGTGGCACTTTCGGGTCGTGTGGTTGGACGGCTTCACGCCGTTGTGGAACTTGCAGGGGGCATCGAGAGTCTGCTCGTAGGAGAAGGCCGGCTGCCAAGCCGGCCTGCCGCCCTTCTTCTTGGGAGCGGGCCGCTCTTCGGGCTGCTCGTCTTCGACCGTGGCCACCTGCCGACTGGTGGAAGGCGACATTGGGGCCTTGCGCTTGTGGTCGTTCTGGTAGGGGCGCCGATTGGAGTCGCCAGCTGGCGTCTTAGGAGCCGGAGCGAGCACCTTCCCAGAGGCGCCTACTCGGAGCTCGGTCTTCATCGAGGAGTCAGCTGTGGCGTACTTGTCTGCAATGACCAGCAGCTAGTCGAGGGTAGCCGGCTCATCGCAGAGGAGTCGGTGCTTGAGGAGGGTGCCCTCTCGGCACCCGGCGGTGAAGTATTCGATGGCCTGCACCTCGTGCACCCCCTCGCAGGAGTTGCGGAGCTCGGCCCACCGCGTGAGGTAGTCGCAGGTCGACTCGTTGGGCCCTTGGACGCATAGGGAGAGCTGGCGGGGCTTGGGAGGCCGCTTGTACGTGCTGGTGAAGTTGCGGACGAAGACTTCCGTGAAGTCCAGCCAGCTGTTGACGCTGTAGGGCTTGAGGCTGTTGAGCCAGGTGCGTGTCGTGCCTTGCAGCTTGAGAGGGACATACTTCACGGCTACGCATCTGTTGTCGTTCGCTATGCTGACAGCGGTGGAGTAGTCCATGAGCCAATCTTCCGGCTTCACAGAGCCGTTGTACTTGGGCGTGTCTCTGGGGAGCGAAAACCCTTTGGGGAAGGGCTCGTCGCGGATGCGGGGGCCAAAGCATAGCAGGCCGACATCGTCTTCTTCTTCTAGCGCCAGGGATCGAGCTAGGCGGTCGATCCGGTGGCGGGCGTCGTTCTCGCCGACTCCTTCATGGTGGCCTAGTCGGCCACCGAGAGTCGGATGTGTGACAGGTGGCGGGGTGGGATATCTCTCCCCCCGAGGCGGGGGAGGAGGCGGATTGCCTTGGCGCTCCACTCCTCGAGGGCGGCCTTCCGCGTCGCGCTCGATGGTAATCCGAGTCCGGCTACGGCTAGCAGCCGGCTCCTTGTCTTTCCTTGCGCGGGCGCCGCTCGCAGTCGGCGACCGGGATGTCGCGGCATGCTCTCGGCGTGGGGGAGGACTCTCAGCACGGGCGCCGGCTTCATGTCGTTCTGCGGCCGCGTCGATCAGCTGCTGGATGCGCCTTGTCATGTAGGGGAGCTCATCAGCCCCCAGCCCATTTAGCTCTTCAGCGGCCGCCTGAGCGGCTCGCAGATTCTCGAGCGGTGTGGCGTAGACGGGGCGGTCTGCCCCCAGCATGCTGGCGATGGTCGCGCTGCGCTTCTTGATGAGGCCGGCTTGGCTCGGCCCGCCATGAGGCGGCGTACCGAAGGCGGCGCGGTCGACTTCGTGCTGATGAGCCTCGGTGAGGCGTCTCATGGGGGCTATCTTCTGACCCTCCGCGATGAGGGCAAGGCGGCGTGCCTCCAGGGTCTTGGCGTCAGCGTCGGCCGGGATGGGGACGGACAAGTCATGCATCGCCGCTTGTAGGGCATCGTGGGCGTTCTCGCCTGAGTCGGCGACGTGGCTGATGACCAGCACCTCAGTGACAGCGCTGCTGCCGCTGTCAGCTCGAGGGAGAGGGTCGTTGAAGACCACCACGTCAGAGGGGTAAGCGTCGAGCGATGCCGTGTCGGAGTCGACAAGCATCGGGTCGGTGGAGCCGACCGACTCCAACTCTACAGCAAGCTCGCTGGAGACGTGAAGTTGGTCGAGCAGGCTGACGAGGCGACTCTCGGGGTAGTCCGTGCCCGCATCGGACGCAGGCTCGTCGGAGATGCGAGTCTCGCCAAGAAGATCGGCGAGGCAGCTCGCTGCGCAGGCGTCGTCAACGCCTTGCAGCGCGTCGGGGCAAGCGCCATCGGGCGCAGCAGGCTGGCTGCGCTCGCGGGGGAGAAAAAGGGTTCCCGTCCAGAACAGGTCTCCGGACAACGGTGCACCTGGCCCCACGGTGGGCGCCAAATGTCGGGTGGTGGGTGCGACATATGCCAATGGGTGGCTTATCATTGTGGGAGCCAGTAAGACGTCGCCGGTGCCTGGAAACGGGATGAGGCGAAGACATGCACGCCGGCGGATCTTACCCAGGTTCAGGGCTCTCCGTGGAGATAACACCCCTAGTCCTGCTCTGCGGGATCTCCGCATGATCACTAGATCAATACAAGTAGCTACAAGTGCTCCTTGAGCTGTCTGGCTAGAGGAAGAAGAAGGGCAAGGCTAGCTCTCCTTTTCTCTCTATGTGGTTTGTGAAACTCTATGAGACCAACCCTTTGCATGGGTGTCCCGGGGGGTTTATATAGGCCTACCCCCCAGGGGTACAATGGTAATCCGGCTGGGCGCGGGTCCCGGCCGTCAGTGTCTATGCTCGCCGGCTTCTCCGCCGGTCATTGGGGCCCGCCGACTGGTGGGTCCCGCCGGCTGCCGGCTTCTTGGCCGGCACGCCGGCCCCACAGCTTGGGGGCTTTGTCGGCGGCTGGTTACTATTGCCTCGCCTCTGATGACGAGGGCTTTGTTGAGGTAAGCGTGGCTACAGTGTCGCCACCTTGCGAGCTCTCACTGTAGCCTTACCTCGTCTTGTGTCCTTAATGGGGCGCATGTTTCGAGGGAGGGAGGTAGCCGGCTATTGGGAGCCGGCCACACCCCTGGCTGACTAGAGGAGGTCAGGCCGCCTTCAGGTGTCTCTCTGGCAAAAGGGGCCCGCCACCTACGGGCCGTACTGGCGCCTGTCGTGGGTGACGTCGAGGTCAACACGGCTACAGTGCCACGCCGGATGGGGGATGGCTGGCTCGTACGGCGCCCTGTGGCCATGCCTGTTCCGGGATTCGGGGGTAGTGGGCTGTACTGCGGCCATGCCCCATCCTATCGCCGTTATGTGGGCACAGTCTTTAGTGGGTGCAGTCTTGGCCGGCTTCTGGGAGCCAGCTTTCTTCATGGCCGGCTTCTGGGAGTCGGCTTTCTTCACGGCCGGCTTATGGGAGCCGGTCCTCTTGGGGTCGGCTCCCTAGAGTCGGCTATCTCGTATCTTTCCTGGGGGAGGTTTCTGAGGCTGGGTCGCCTTCTGGGAGTCGGCCCTGGGGACAGCCGGTCGGGGGAAGGCGGCCTTATGCTTTGTATGCTTGAAGGCTTGAATGGCTTGATAATTTTTCGAAGAGCCAGGGGGAGTCGGTTAGGCTACCCGTGGCCATTTACTCCGACAAGGAAAGAGTGTGTTGCGGAAGATCTGGTGCATGATGTCAAGGAATGGGTTCAGCACCCGAGTCTTCTTGTCATTGGCTAGCTTCTTCTCAACAAGGTAGGGTAGAAGCTTGTTCTTGTTGGCCGACTCGGGGTTGGCATGTGGGCGGACACCAGCGGGCACATTGAGCCCCTCATCACGAACGTGCAGCAACTCCATGAACTCCTTCCACTTAGCAGACATCCTCTTCCCATTAGTCATCCAAGTCATGGTCCGCTCATCATCAGTGTGGAAGTGGACGGAAGCAAAGAACTGAGCCACAATCTTCGGGTCAAAGTCCATGTGGAACGTGAGTAACTC
Source organism: Triticum aestivum (assembly GCF_018294505.1). NCBI lineage: Eukaryota > Viridiplantae > Streptophyta > Magnoliopsida > Poales > Poaceae > Triticum > Triticum aestivum. The sequence goes on from NC_057805.1 coordinate 10,539,364, forward strand.
CTCAATGCCAAACTGCTCCACTAAGTCCAGAGGCTCACCAAAATATGCTCGGTTACTCTCCTTCTTCATATGATGCATGTCAATCCACTGCATTGGCACATAGGTGTTCTGCTTGGCCTTGATCACATCTAGGAAGATGAGATTCTGCTGCTTGGTCCAAAACAAATCATTACCCCTTGTGATCTCCCTAGGGTTGACGTAGGGGTTGATCTTCCTTCGAATCAGAAACTCCCCTTGAGTCATCTCATCCATGCCAACACTTGGCTCCTTGGTCTTGGTAGCTGTGGACTTGGTTCTGTGTTGTGGGGCACTGGAGCCCTCTGGAGCCTCTTGGTTGCGAAGGCGCTTCGAGCTCGTGTCACGGCTGGGATTCGAGCGCCGGACATTGGAACCGGAGCCACCACCTATGACACACAACACAAACACGAGAAAATCGAGAAGGATTATTGCAAATACTAAGGCCAAAACCAAATGAAACATGAAGAAATGAGATTGGGAAGACAAAACAACGTAATTTTTAACTCCACGGTAGTACCGGGCCAGGGTGCGGATGTAAAAGTTTACAGCCCCTTCAGCCGCGATAGTACTGTGCCGGGGTGGCACGGTAGTACCGCGCCTGGAGCGGAAGTAAAATTTTACTTCCGCACCCCGGGCAGTAGTACCGCTCCAGCGGAGCGGTAGTACCACACGGGGCAGTTCTCGAGCGAGCGAGCGGTAGTACCGCTCCAGGAGGAGCGGTAGTACCGCACGGAATCAAATCGCGCAAGAACACATCTACGGATCTAGAAACATCCGCAAAAGTGGATCGGTACTACCATTGATCAAAACTACACTGTTGCATCACACCAAATAGCATATCTACTGCACTAGCACTCTCCTACAATCTCCTCTTGCAAAGATTTAGTCGAAAATCACACGAACTACACATGCATCTCCCCAAGACCTAGAAGCACAAAAACGAGGCAAAAAGGGAGGGACTAGGGGAGATACCGGGGTCCATGGCAAGAGGGCGAGGTGGGGAACGATCCCACCGGTCGGAATGCGAGGAGAGCGGCCCGAGACGGAGATCCAGTGAGTCCTCCGGCGTCGTTCTTGGGCAGGAGAGAGAGAGAGACGAAGTGGGGAAAAGAGATGAATGGGTATGGGGGAGTTGGAACTCCCCCTGCCCACTCTTAACCCCCATGCGCTCGTGACTGCGCGGTAGTAACGCCCGGGCGGAAGTACCGCACACAGGGCGGTAGTACCGCTCTTCCAGCGGCAGTAAAAAATTACTGCCGCGATGGAAGCGGTAGTACCGTGCCTGGGATGCAACTGTGCACGCACAGAATAACCCATCTCCTGCGGTAGTACTGTGGCTTGCCACGGTAGTACCGTAAACCTAAGAAAGTGCATGTTTTGACAAAAACAGAAAAACATGGCCTTTGCAATGCAATCTTCAAGCAACCGGACACGCAAAAGAGCACACACACGAGGCAACTCAAACACAACCGCGGCTCAAGAGACGGCAAAAGACAATGAAGACCAAACGTGAAACAAAACCTCTCAAAAGGAGAGGGCGATGGCCGGAGCCACCTATGTTTGAATCAATTGGTATGGCAATGTGAAGAATTATCCTTGGGCCCATGACCAAAACTCGTCTTTGAAGCACAAGTACCATAAAATGGCTAATGTGAGAGAGTTGATCAATTTATGCATAATGGGGGAGGGAGAGTTCATTGAGAGAACAACAGTCCCCCTATGTTCATGCCTACACCTAAACAAGACATCAAGAAGAGTATGGTGGGTTGTGCAAGGGTTCAAGCCACATTGCTCGAATCAATGATATTTAGCTCATGCCTTAACTCGCGAAATGTTGCTTCATCCAAGGGCTTCGTGAAGATATCTGCAAGCTTATCATGAGTGTTGACATAGTTGAGCTCGATCTCCCCTCGCCTAATATGACCCCGGATGAAGTGATACCGAATCTCAATATGCTTTGTCTTGAGGTGTTGCACCGGGTTGAGAGAGATCTTGATGGCACTTTCATTGTCGCACCAAAGAGGCACTTTGTCACAAATGACACTGTAATCCTTTAAATTTTTCCTCATCCAAAGAAGTTGAGCACAACAACTACCGACGGCAACATACTCCGCTTCAGTGGACGAGAGAGACACACAACTTTGCTTCTTAGAAGACCAACTCACCAAAGAGCAACCAAGAAATTGGCACCCTCCGGAAGTTGACTTCCTATCCACTTTGTCTCCTGCCCAATCCGAGTCCAAAAAGCCCACAAGGTTGAAGTTAGCTCCTCTTGGGTACCATAAGCCAAAGCTTGGGGTATGAGCCAAATATCAAAAGATTCGCTTGACCGCCACATAGTGTCTTTCCATAGGTGCGGCTTGAAACCATGCACAAATTCCCACACTCAACATGATATCTGGTCTAGATGCACAAAGGTAAAGCAAGGAGCCAATCATGGAGCGATATACCTTTTGATCCACTGCTTTACCATTGTGATCTATGTCAAGTTGGCATTTGACAAGCATTGGAGTGGAAGCCGTGCTGACATCACTTAGCTTGAATCTCTTGAGCATGTCTTGAGTGTATTTGGCTTCGTTGATGAAGGTTCCTTCTCTTCTTTGCTTGATTTTGAACCCGAGAAAGAACTTCAACTCTCCCATCATGGACATCTTGAACTTCGAGGTCATGAGAGCGGCAAACTCCTCATTGAAAGCTTCGTTAGGGGAACCAAAGATAATATCATCAACATATAGTTGGCATACAAACAACTCCCCTTTGACCTTCTTAGTAAAAAGAGTGGGTCGATTTTCCCAATTTCAAACCCACGACCTTGCAACAACTCGGTAAGGTGCTCATACCACACATGTGGGGCTTTTTTAAGGCCATAGTGTAACACCCTGAGAATCATGCTACAGTAACCCCCTGTGATTAAGCTAATCATGTTGCTAAACAGGGCTTGATCACATTTGGATCACCTTCCTATTCAAACTCCTAGTTCAAACTTCAAATATAATTAAAGTGGAAAATAAAAGTTTTCAAAAATTTAAACTAAAATGTTCAGTGGGTGCCAAAAATTACACTGGTAATTATGGTGGAGAAAACACATTTTTATAAAATGTCTAAATACTTTTAAATGAAATAAAACAGAAAAGGAAATAAACAAATAAAAAGAAAACAGAAAACAGAACACAGACAGAGAAAGAAA
>NC_057805.1:10543259-10551560 GCF_018294505.1 Triticum aestivum
CTCCGTCGTTCACGCGGCCACCGAGCCCCGTTCTCCTCCCCGACGTGTCCCCGAGCTCCGCCGCGTCGAGCCCGTCCTCCCCGACCACCTGCTCGAGCCGGGACCCCCTACATCGCCCCCCAACGCCGTCGCCTCCTTCCTCGGGTCGCCGCCGTCTTCTTCGACTCCGGCGATTGCTGCTGCTACTAAGCCACCCACGGGCCTTTCTTGCGCCGCGCGGTGAGCTCCTCTACCTCCTCCCCCTCTGCATTAGCTAGCTAGCGTGCCGTAGCCACCGCGCCGCGTTAGGCCGCACCCTCCGCCGCCTAGCACGTCGCCGGCGTCGTTCCGGTGACCGTTTGGTCTTTAGCTAGCGCCCATCTTGCTCGCGCGTGCACGTAGGCCTCGCCCCGCCCTTTGGATTGCCCGATCTCGCGTCGTTCCACCGTTCCTGTTGCTCGCCCGAAGCACCTCGCCGCCGGCGAGCTCGAAGCACTCGCCCCCGTCCGTTCCAGCCCCTCCGGCCACCGCCGTTGGACGCGCGACGCCGAGCCGCGTCGAACGCGCCCGGCCACGCCCCCGAAGACCCCCTGTACGTGAAACCCGTACCCCTCCCGAGCCGCGCCGCCGTGCGTTTGGTCGCCGGCGTTGCTCCGGCGCCGGCCGCCGACGTGGCTGGCCTGGGGCCACCCCCAGTGCCCCTGCCAGTGGCCCCCACGGGCCCCAGTTGACTGGGTTGACCCAGTCAACTGCTGACTGGGCAGGCCCAGCCACTGACATGCGGGCCCCGCCGCAAAAATAAAAAAAAAGAAAGAAAAGAAAATGTTTTTATAATTAAACTAATTAATTAATCTAATCACTCACTGACAGGTGGGCCCGGTAGTTAATTAACTAAAAAACTAATTAGTTTAATCCTCTGTTAACCCACTGTCTATGACAGGTGGGTCCCCCGTGTCAGTTTTGACTGGTCAGCCGACCTGTTGACCTGCTGACGTCAGCATTGCCACATGCTGACGTCATAATTTATTTTTCTTAATATAAATAATTCCAGAAATTCAAATAAACTTTGAAAATTCATATCTTTTAAACCGTAACTCGGACGAAAATGTTTTCTATATGAAAGTTGCTCAGAACGACGAGATGAATCCGAATACGCAGTCCGTTCATCCACCACACCTCCCTAACCTATCACACTAGCAACTTTCCCCCTCCGATCCGTCTGTCCGAAAACGCGAAACATCGGGAATACCTCCCGGATGTCCCCCCCCCTTCACCGGTACCACCTACTGTCGCGTTAGGACACCCCTAGCATCGTTCATTGTCATGTCACGCATCGTCATGCTTATGTTTGCATTATATTTACTGTTTCTTCCCCCTCTTCTCTCCGGTAGACTACGAGACCGACACTGGTGCTGCCCAGTTCGACTACGGAGTCGACGACCCCTCCTACTTGCCAGAGCAACCAGGCAAGCCCCCGCCTTGATCACCAGATATCGCCTATACTTCTCTATACTGCTTGCATTAGAGTAGTGTAGCATGTTACTGCTTTCCAATATCCTATTCTGTTGCATAGCCTGTCCTTGTTACTATAATGGTTACCCTTACCTGCTATCCTACATGTTTAGTCTAGGATGCTAGATTTCCATCAGTGGCCCTACATTCTTGTCCGTCTGCTGTGCTATACTATCGGGCCGTGATCACCTGGGCGGTGATCACGGGTATATACTTATATACTATATACATGACACATGTGGTGACTAAAGTCGGGTCGGCTCGAGGAGTACCCGCAAGTGATTCTGATGAGGGGGCTGAAAGGACAGGTGGCTCCACCCCGGTAGAGGTGGGCCTGGGTTCCTGACGGCCCCCCGACTGTTACTTTATGGCGGAGCGACAGGGCAGGTTGAGACGCCCTAGGTGAGAGGTGCGCCTGGCCCTAGTCGGCATTCGCGGATACACAACACGCTTAACGAGTTCTGGGTATTTGATCTGAGTCTGGCCATTTGGTCTATACGCACTAACCATCTACGTGGGAGTAGTTATGGGTATCCCGACGTCGTGGTATCAGCCGAAGCTCTTTTGACGTCAGCAACTGAGTGGCGCGCGCCGCATTGGACCGTAAGCTCGCGCTTGTATTAAGGGGGCTAGGTCTGCTTCCGGCCGCGTACGCAACATGCAGGTGTGCATAGGGCGATGGGCCCAGACCCCTGCGCGCATAGGGTTAGACCGGCGTGCTGACCTCTCTGTTGTGCTTAGGTGGGGCTGCGACGTGTTGATCTTACGAGGCCGGGCATGACCCAGAAAAGTGTGTCCGGCCAATTGGGATCGAGCGTGTTGGGTTATGTGGTGCACCCCTGCAGGGAAGTTTATCTATTCGAATAGCCGTGTCCCTCGGTAAAAGGACGACCCGGAGTTGTACCTTGAGCTTATGACAACTAGAACTGGATACTGAATAAAATACACCCTTCCAAGTGCCAGATACAACCCGGTGATCGCTCTCTAACAGGGTGACGAGGAGGGGATTGCCGGGTAGGATTATGCTATGCGATGCTACTTGGAGGACTTCAATCTACTCTCTTCTACATGCTGCAAGACGGAGGTGGCCAGAAGCGTAGTCTTCGACAGGACTAGCTATCCCCCTTTTATTCTGGCATTCTGCAGTTCAGTCCACTGATATGCCCCTTTACACATATACCCATGCATATGTAGTATAGCTCCTTGCTTGCGAGTACTTTGGATGAGTACTCACGGTTGCTTCTCTCCCTCTTTTCCCCCTTGCCTTTCTATCTGGTTGTCGCAACCAGAGGTTGGAGTCCAGGAGCCAGACGCCACCGTCGACGACGACACCTGCGACACTGGAGGTGCCTACTACTACGTGCAGGCCGCTGACGACGACCAGGAGTAGTTAGGAGGTCCCAGGCAGGAGGCCTTGCCTTTTCGATCGTTGCTACTTTTGTGCTAGCCTTCTTAAGGCAAACTTGTTTAACTTATGTCTGTACTCAGATATTGTTGCTTCCGCTGACTCGTCTATGATCGAGCACTTGTATTCGAGCCCTCGAGGCCCCTGGCTTGTATTATAATGCTTGTATGACTTATTTATGTTGTAGAGTTGTGTTGTGATATCTTCCCGTGAGTCCATGATCGTGATCGTACACATTTGCGTGCATGATTAGTGTACGGTCAAATCGGGGGCGTCACAAGTTGGTATCAGAGCCGACTGCCTGTAGGAATCCCCCTTCCACACTCCTTGGCTGAAGTCGAGTCTAGACATTACAAAACTTTTACTAACATGGCTGTGTGTCTTATGGGCCCACGTCGCCATTGGGTGGTATTAGGATCTTTTACTCCTCGACCTTTACTCTGGGACTCTGAACTCTCTTCTACTCGGGTTAAACAAATTTGCTAACTCTAACACTAGGATCCCGTGACCGCGTTCACCCCAAAGATGGATAAGCCATAGATGTTTCTCAGAATAGTATTTTGAGCAATTCACACACTGTCATTTGACTCCTTTGTAACGTCTTTGCTTTCAGATGGAACCCACGAGGCAGGTTGTTCGCCACACGATGGCCATTGGTGCCTCGGGATCACCTGCGGTGCTAGCTGAGATGATGACCTATCTGGGTTATCGCTGGCACCCTGAGTACACCGTCTACGAGGAGTACCAGGACTTTAACCAGGAGCAGTACCGTGCCATCGTCCACCTCTACTCTCGGGAGTACGACTCCACTACTGTGCTGCACACCGCACATGGTGTTGGTGTGACCATCGATATGGCTGTCCATGATGCTGCCTATGCTGCTCTGACACGTCTTCGTGGAGAGTATCAGGAGTTGGACACCTCCCCTTTCAGGCACATTGCTATCGCATCTGATGTTGGTGCGGAGGGATACTATACTGCTGCCTACTCCACTGTCACCCGAGAGCCCTTCTACCATCAGCACCTGGTTCTGCATGCTGATGGGCTGGATCGAGCTAACCGAGCTCTTCGCCACGAGATGTACACCACCCGTCAGCACCTTTACCGTGCTCTGACGCTGCTGCACCCCTTTGTCCGGTCTGGACAGGTACCGCGTACGGCGATCTACCCAGCCAGGACCGTGATGCCCCACGGTGTTGGTTGGCCAGAGGTGGGAGGCTACTCTCCCGCACTTGGTTCTCTTCTGCCACCTGAGCGTCGGGCTCTACACCTGAGTATCCGCGGCCCCCAGTCTGCTGACGTGGAGGGCTATCCGTTGCCTCACTACCAGCTGTCGGGCTACGATTACCTCCACAGTACCTCTTGGGACTGATGTAGGCTTGCTTGTAGTATTAGTTGCAGTCGCCGCGAGCCTGTGTGCCGCCTATGATGTTTTAGTCCATGTACTGAACTCTATGCATGACCCCTTTTGTAAGTTATGCCGACTACTATGCAGTAGCTATCGTGCTCCTTTCATTATGCATGTTTCATCATGAACGATTCTTGTCTTCGCAAATATTTCTCAATGCTGAACCACCCCTGTTATATATTAGCAGGATGGTTAGACCAGGTGGTCGTGGTCGTGGTGGCGATGCCCCACCACCACCTGAGTACATGGCTGGTATGATCCAACAGCTTGAACTGAACCGCCAATTCATGGAAAATATGATGGCTCAGTTTCCTCGCCCCAATATGAACCAGCAGCCAGCCCAAGTGACTCTTCAAGATTTCATACGCCTCAACCCAACCATCTACCGCAGCTCAACTCAGCCTCTGGATGCTGATGACTGGCTCCGTGACATCACCTATGAGTTGGAGTCTGCTGATGTAGCCCCTGCCAGCTATGTCAATTTTGCTTCCTTCTTTCTGAAGGGACCCGCAGCTCAATGGTGGGACAGCCACAGGCGTACTCTGCCAGCTGGAACAATCATCACCTGGCCAGACTTCCAAGCTGCTTTCCGTGCCCGCTTCATTCCTCAAGGAGTCATGGACCGGAAGAAGCGTGAGTTCCGCAACCTCACCCAAGGCAACAAATCTGCCGAAGCTTATCAGCGGGAGTTTCTGGACTTGTCCCGCTATGCTGAAGAAGACATTGCAACTGATGCACGCAGACAGGAGAAGTTCCGTGATGGCCTTCAAGCTGACATCAAGCTCGCACTTCTAGTGCATGATTTTGCTGATTTCGCCACCTTGGTGAACAAGGCCATCAATGTCGAAACTGGTCTGCAGGAATACCAGAGCTCTCACAGGCGCAACCGTGACACGGGCTCATCTTCGGGTTCGCCCGCACAGAAGCGTAAGATATGGATCCCGAACAGCATGTACCGTCCAAATGCATCTGCCCCAAGGCAGACCTATGCTGCACCTCGTCTGCCTCCACCACCATCTAAGCAGTCAAGACTTCCAGCTCCACCATCCCAAGCTCCTGTTCCCACTCCCAATAATGGTCTGTGCTACAAGTGTGGACAACCAGGTCACCGTGCCAGGGACTGCCATCAGAATCAGAATCAACTTGCCCTTCCAGCAACGGGCCGTGGTAACAACCAGCCCCGCAGCAACAATGCTAAGCCTTATGGTCGTGCTCATGCCAACCACGTTGATCTCAACGAAGCTCAAGACCAGCCTGCTACTGTGATGGGTACACTCCTCGTAAATTCAGTACCAGCATCCGTTTTATTTGATACAGGTGCATCGCATTCATTCATGTCAGAAGATTTTGCATACAAGCACGACGTTAAATGTGAGGAGATGAACACCTCTGTATTGGTCAAAACCCCCGTGGGACAGTGTCAAACCTCCTTGGTTGGCATCGATGTCCCCGTGGAAATCAAAGGGCTGGAATTCTATGCCTCTCCCATTATCCTGAAGTCGTCTAACATCGACCTCATTTTGGGTATGGATTGGTTGAAAGCGCATACTGCTTCTATAGTTTGCGCCACTAAAACCGTCCATCTGCTACACCCTTCGGATGAAATAATTGCTTACCAAGCTCATCTGGTGCAAAATGCCGAGGCAAGGCTCTATGCATTGAATGCATTGAACGCTGCACCACTCGAGGGCATTGAAAACATTCCCGTCGTGCGTGAATTCCTCGACGTCTTCCCTGAAGAACTTCCAGGGATTCCCCCTGCTAGAGCTGTCGAATTCATCATCGACTTGAAACCAGGCACCACTCCTATAGCCAAGCGACCCTACAAAATGCCGCCGCATGAACTCCTTGAGCTTAAGGAGGAAATCGACAAGTCTCTTCGCAAAGGATTTCTTCGCCCAAGTTGCTCTCCTTGGGGAGCACCTTCTCTCTTTGTCAAGAAGAAGGATGGGACAAACCGGTTAGTTCAAGACTACCGTCCTATAAACCAAGCTACCATTCAGAATAAATACCCTCTTCCTCGGATAAATGATCTGTATGATCAACTGGCGGGTTCGTCAGTGTTCTCTAAGCTCGACTTGAGGTTGGGCTACCACCAGATCCGTGTTCGCAAAGAGGATATCCCAAAGACCGCCTTCGTGACTCGCTATGGTTCATACGAGTACACCGTCATGTCTTTCGGTTTAACCAATGCTCCAGCCACCTTCTCTCGTCTGATGAACTACATATTCATGGATTACCTCGACAAGTTCGTCGTGGTTTATCTGGATGATATCCTGATATTTTCCAAGAACGAAGAAGAACATGCTGAACATCTTCGACTTGTGCTGGAAAAGCTACGAGAACATCAACTATATGCCAAGTTCTCCAAATGTGAATTCTGGCTACCGGAAGTAACCTATCTGGGGCATGTCATCTCTAAGGATGGTATTGCCGTCAACCCCGAGCGAGTTCAGGCTATTCTTGATTGGACTCCTCCCAAGAACGTTAAGCAAGTCAGAAGTTTTCTCGGTCTCGCCAGCTATTGCCGTCGATTTGTCGAGAACTTCTCCAAGATCGCCAGGCCTCTGACTAACCTGTTACATAAGGGCGTCAAGTTCCAATGGACAGACAAATGTCAGGAAAGTTTCCAGGCACTCAAAGACAAGTTGACTTCTGCCCCAGTTCTAGCTCCACCTGATACTAAGAAGGACTTCGTCATTTACTGCGACGCTTCCCGTCAAGGATTAGGCTGTGTCCTAATGCAAGACCGCAAAGTGATTGCTTATGCCTCTCAACAATTGCGCCCTCACGAAGAGAACTACCCAGTTCACGACCTCGAACTTGCTGCTGTCATTCATGCGCTGAAGCAGTGGCGACATTACCTTCTCGGTAATCGTTGCGAGATCTTCACTGACCACCAAAGTCTGAAGTATCTGTTTACTCAACCAGATCTGAACCTCCGTCAGCAGAGATGGATGGAGCTCGTTGCAGACTTTGACTTGGGTATTTCCTATACGCCAGGCAAGGCTAATGTAATGGCTGATGCCTTGAGCCGCAAGTCTTACTGCAACCACCTCCAGGTTCATAAAGTTCAGCCCTCGCTTGTTGAAGAATTCAGGAAGCTGAACCTCCATATTGTTCCTCCGGGTGCACTCGCTCCCCCTCCTAAGGAATTTGGCAAGGTGAACCTCCACATTGTTACCCAGGGTTCCCTCAATACCCTAGTTGCTAAACCAGATCTCGAGGACAGCATCAAAAGGCTACAGAGGTATGACTCTGAGGCCCACAAGATTAAGCGCTACCTCGCAGAAGGAAAGCCCTCATTCTTCACCATTGCTGAAGATGGCACCCTATACTTCAAGGGCCGCCTAGTGGTGCCATGTGCAGAGAAAAACCTGGATATGACACAGGAAGTTATGAAAGAAGCTCATGATATGCCTCTATGTATCCATCCTGGTAGTACAAAGATGTACCAAGATATCCGTCAGAGATTCTGGTGGACTAATATGAAGCAAGACATTGCTCGTTATGTTGCTGAGTGTGACGTTTGTCGTCGTATCAAAGCAGAACATCAAAGGCCTGCTGGAACTCTGCAACCTATCTCTATTCCTGAATGGAAATGGGACCATGTTGAGATGGACTTCGTCACTGGATTTCCCAAATCACAGAAAGGTAATGATGCTATTCTTGTCGTCATTGACCGGCTTTCCAAAGTTGCACATTTCCTGGCGGTCAAAGAAACGATCACTGCTAGCCAGTTGGCAACGCTCTATATGTCCAGGATTGTTTCACTCCACGGTATTCCATTGGTTATCAGTTCAGACCGTGGTAGCTTATTCACTTCAAGATTCTGGGCAAGTTTCCAAGAAGCAATGGGAACTCATCTGTCATTCAGTACTGCGTTTCATCCTCAATCGCAAGGACAAGTTGAACGCGTCAATCAAGTTCTCGAAGACATGCTTCGAGCTTGCGTTATTTCCTTCGGCAAGAAATGGGAGGAATCTCTCCCGTATGC
>NC_057805.1:10553712-10609629 GCF_018294505.1 Triticum aestivum
CGCTCGCCGCCGTTCTCCGTCGTTCACGCGGCCACCGAGCCCCGTTCTCCTCCCCGACGTGTCCCCGAGCTCCGCCGCGTCGAGCCCGTCCTCCCCGACCACCTGCTCGAGCCGGGACCCCCTACATCGCCCCCCAACGCCGTCGCCTCCTTCCTCAGGTCGCCGCCGTCTTCTTCGACTCCGGCGACTGCTGCTGCTACTAAGCCACCCACGGGCCTTTCTTGCGCCGCGCGGTGAGCTCCTCTACCTCCTCACCTCTCCATTAGCTAGCTAGCGTGCCGTAGCCACCGCGCCGCGTTAGGCCGCACCCTCCGCCGCCTAGCACGTCGCCGGCGTCGTTCCGGTGACCGTTTGGTCTTTAGCTAGCGCCCATCTTGCTCGCGCGTGCACGTAGGCCTCGCCCCGCCCTTTGGATTGCCCGATCTCGCGCCGTTCCACCGTTCCCGTTGCTCGCCCGAAGCACCTCGCCGTCGGCGAGCTCGAAGCACTCGCCCCCGTCCGTTCTAGCCCCTCCGGCCACCGCCGTTGGACGCGCGACGCCGAGCCGCGTCGAACGCGCCCGGCCACGCCCCCGAAGACCCCCTGTACGTGAAACCCGTACCCCTCTCGAGCCGCGCCGCCGTGCGTTTGGTCGCCGGCGTTGCTCCGGCGCCGGCCGCCGACGTGGCTGGCCTGGGGCCACCCCCAGTGCCCCTGCCAGTGGCCCCCACGGGCCCCAGTTGACTGGGTTGACCCAGTCAACTGCTGACTGGGCAGGCCCAGCCACTGACATGCGGGCCCCGCCGCAAAAATAAAAAAAAGAAAGAAAACAAAATGTTTTTATAATTAAACTAATTAATTAATCTAATCACTCACTGACAGGTGGGCCCGGTAGTTAATTAACTAAAAAACTAATTAGTTTAATCCTCTGTTAACCCACTGTCTATGACAGGTGGGTCCCCCGTGTCAGTTTTGACTGGTCAGCCGACCTGTTGACCTGCTGACGTCAGCATTGCCACATGCTGACGTCATAATTTATTTTTCTTAATATAAATAATTCCAGAAATTCAAATAAACTTTCAAAATTCATATCTTTTGAACCGTAACTCGGACGAAAATGTTTTCTATATGAAAGTTGCTCAGAACGACGAGACGAATCCGAATACGCAGTCCGTTCATCCACCACACCTCCCTAACCTATCGAACTAGCAACTTTCCCCCTCCGATCCGTCTGTCCGAAAACGCGAAACATCGGGAATACCTCCCGGATGTTCCCCCCCCCCTTCACCGGTACCACCTACTGTCGCGTTAGGACACCCCTAGCACCGTTCATTGTCATGTCACGCATCGTCATGCTTATGTTTGCATTATATTTACTGTTTCTTCCCCCTCTTCTCTCCGGTAGACTACGAGACCGACACTGCTGCTGCCCAGTTCGACTACGGAGTCGACGACCCCTCCTACTTGCCAGAGCAACCAGGCAAGCCCCCGCCTTGATCACCAGATATCGCCTATACTTCTCTATACTGCTTGCATTAGAGTAGTGTAGCATGTTACTGCTTTCCGATATCCTATTCTGTTGCATAGCCTGTCCTTGTTACTATAATGGTTACCCTTACCTACTATCCTACATGTTTAGTCTAGGATGCTAGATTTCCATCAGTGGCCCTACATTCTTGTCCGTCTGCTGTGCTATACTATCGGGCCGTGATCACCTGGGCGGTGATCACGGGTATATACTTATATACTATATACATGACACATGTGGTGACTAAAGTCGGGTCGGCTCGAGGAGTACCCGCAAGTGATTCTGATGAGGGGGCTGAAAGGACAGGTGGCTCCACCCCGGTAGAGGTGGGCCTGGGTTCCTGACAGCCCCCCGACTGTTACTTTATGGCGGAGCGACAGGGCAGGTTGAGACGCCCTAGGTGAGAGGTGGGCCTGGCCCTAGTCGGCATTCGCGGATACACAACACGCTTAACGAGTTCTGGGTATTTGATCTGAGTCTGGCCATTTGGTCTATACGCACTAACCATCTACGTGGGAGTAGTTATGGGTATCCCGACGTCGTGGTATCAGCCGAAGCTCTTTTGACGTCAGCAACTGAGTGGCGCGCGCCGCATTGGACCGTAAGCTCGCGCTTGTATTAAGGGGGCTAGGTCTGCTTCCGGCCGCGTACGCAACGTGCAGGTGTGCATAGGGCGATGGGCCCAGACCCCTGCGCGCATAGGGTTAGACCGGCGTGCTGACCTCTCTGTTGTGCTTAGGTGGGGCTGCGACGTGTTGATCTTACGAGGCCGGGCATGACCCAGAAAAGTGTGTCCGGCCAATTGGGATCGAGCGTGTTGGGTTATGTGGTGCACCCCTGCAGGGAAGTTTATCTATTCGAATAGCCGTGTCCCTCGGTAAAAGGACGACCCGGAGTTGTACCTTGAGCTTATGACAACTAGAACTGGATACTGAATAAAATACACCCTTCCAAGTGCCAGATACAACCCGGTGATCGCTCTCTAACAGGGTGACGAGGAGGGGATTGCCGGGTAGGATTATGCTATGCGATGCTACTTGGAGGACTTCAATCTACTCTCTTCTACATGCTGCAAGACGGAGGTGGCCAGAAGCGTAGTCTTCGACAGGACTAGCTATCCCCCTTTTATTCTGGCATTCTGCAGTTCAGTCCACTGATATGCCCCTTTACACATATACCCATGCATATGTAGTATAGCTCCTTGCTTGCGAGTACTTTGGATGAGTACTCACGGTTGCTTCTCTCCCTCTTTTCCCCCTTGCCTTTCTATCTGGTTGTCGCAACCAGAGGTTGGAGTCCAGGAGCCAGACGCCACCGTCGACGACGACACCTGCGACACTGGAGGTGCCTACTACTACGTGCAGGCCGCTGACGACGACCAGGAGTAGTTAGGAGGTCCCAGGCAGGAGGCCTTGCCTTTTCGATCGTTGCTACTTTTGTGCTAGCCTTCTTGAGGCAAACTTGTTTAACTTATGTCTGTACTCAGATATTGTTGCTTCCGCTGACTCGTCTATGATCGAGCACTTGTATTCGAGCCCTCGAGGCCCCTGGCTTGTATTATAATGCTTGTATGACTTATTTATGTTGTAGAGTTGTGTTGTGATATCTTCCCGTGAGTCCCTGATCGTGATCGTACACATTTGCGTGCATGATTAGTGTACGGTCAAATCGGGGGCGTCACACATAGAGTGCCTTATCGAGTTGGTACACATGATTGGGGAACTCGGGATCCTCAAACCCCGGGGGTTGTTTGACATACACCAACTCATTAATAGGACCATTAAGAAAAGCACTCTTCACATCCATTTGTTGCAACTTGAAATTATGATGAGAGGCATAAGCAATCAACAAACGAATAGATTCAAGGCGAGCAACGGGAGCGAAGGTTTCACCGTAATCGGTACCCCTCGACTTGGGAGTAGCCTTGTGCTACCAAACAAGCCTTGTTGCGAACGATAATTCCATGAGCATCTTGCTTGTTCTTGAATATCCACTTGGTTCCAATGACATTATGGTTCCCCGTTGGCCTTGGCACCAATCTCAACACCTTGTTGTGCTCAAAGTTGTTGAGTTCTTCATGCATGGCATTAAGCCAATCCGGATCCTCGAGCGCCTCATAGACCTTTTGGGGTTCAACACAAGAAAAAAACGCGTGATGTTCACAATAGTTTGCTAATTGTCTACGAGTGCTTACCCGCTTTCTTAAGATTCCAAGCACATTCTTCGTGAGATGATCTTTGGTAGTGAGCTTGGATGCAATCTTGGCAGCACGACACTCCAATTCCTCCTCAGGAGTGAGTTGAGGAGCGGTAACTTGATCATCTTGAGCGTCGTCTTGAGCTTGTTCTTGATCTTGAACTTGCTCGGTGGTGAGAACTTGACCTTGGGCATCACTTGGTGGTTCACCCCCATCTTGAGGTTGATCTTCCCTTGATCTTGTTCATTTGGTTGAGGGCCTTCACTTTGTTCTTCGGAAGCGTGTGGGTCTTGGGTTGGTGATGGTTCCACATGAGTGGAACATTGTCCTTCTCCTTCGGCCACAAGGGGTTCCTCAATGGGTAGGATATGACCAACACCCATTCTTTTTATGGCTTGGGGAGGAATTTCATCACCTACATCACAAGTACCACTTTGCTCCACTTGGGAGCCGTTATTCTCATCAAACTCCATGTTACACGTCTCCTCAATGAGTCTGGTGGACTTGTTGAGGACACGGTAAGCATGAGAGTTTGTAGCATAACCAACAAATATGCCCTCATGAGCTCTAGCCTCAAATTTAGACCAACGAACACCTTTCTTGAGAATGAAATGTTGGGGAACGTAGTAATTCACAAAAAATCCTATGATCACGCAAGATCTATCTAGGAGAAGCATAGCAACGAGACAGGAGAGTGTGTCCACGTACCCTCGTAGACCGAAAGCGGAAGCGTTATGTAACGCGGTTGATGTAGTCGAACGTCTTCATGATCCAAGTACCGAACGTATGGCACCTCCGTGTTCAGCACATGTTCAGCACGATGACGTCCCTCGAGCTCTTGATCCAGTAGAGGGTCGAGGAAGAGTTCCGTCAGCACGACGGCGTGGCGACGGTGTTTGTGATGTTATCCGCGCAGGGCTTCGCCTAAGCACTACGACAATATGACCGAGGTGGTAAACTGTGGAGGGGGGCACCGCACACGGCTAAAAAATAATTGTTGTGCCTTTGGGGTGCCCCCTGGCCACGTATATAAAGGAGGGGGGAGAGGCCGGCGGCCAGGAGGGGCGCGCCATGGGGGAGTCCTACTTGGACTCCTAGTCCAAGTAGGATTCGCCCCCCCCCTTTTTCCTTTCTTCCACCGAAGGGAATAGGAAGGAGAGGGAGAGGGAAAGGGAAGGGGGCGCCGCCCCCTCCTCCTTGTCCTATTCGGACTCCCAAGGAGGGGGCGAGCAGCCACTCCCGCGGGCTTCCCTCTCTCTCCCTCAGGCCCATGTTGGCCCCATACTTCCCCGGGGGGTTCCGGTAACCCCTCGGTACTCCGGAAAAATACCTGAATCACTCGAAACCATTCTGATGTCCGAACTGTCGGCGTTCTGCGAACGGGGGTCCCCAGACTTGCCTGCCTGCGGCCTGCAGCGTGGCTCACCAGCGGCCCAATACGGCCCGTCATCATCAACCCAAGCTCAAGACCCTCGCGAGGGGCCAAGCCTCGCGGGGCGGACGACACAAGGCCTCCTCAGGGGCGGCCTCACCAGGCAGGCTCGCGAGGAGGCGGAGAGATTAAGGCGATGGGTACCTCGTGAGGTGCCCATGACGCAAGCCATGATGATCAAGGCCAGGCGGGTGCCAGCCTGCGTAGTGTCCTCGTTTCCTCTTTGGTGCAAAGGGGGCAAGCGCAGGCGCGGAGTACCGAGGCATCAAGCAAAGGTTTCCTTATCGGTGCAACGAGACCAAGACCAGCAGAGCGGCAGGACGGAGGTCACCGTGGAGCCCAAGACGGCGTCATCACCAGAGCCTTTGGCAGGCGAAGACTGCTTTTGTCAGGATAGCTTGTACTAGCTGTCCCCTTTCAAAATGGCTATTGCTGGCTCCCTTCCAGCTCAATATTTGGGAAGAGGACCAGGGCCTCTATAAATAGAGCTAGCCACCACAGTAGGACGGGCCGACCCCATCTCATCTAGAGCCTAGGTGAAGCTCATCACACCACCACAAGAACACCCCTTGCGAGGCTGTTCTTCCCTTGTACTGTTCATCATCAGCCCAAGAGGTAATCCACCACACCACACACTGGATTAGGGTATTACACCACAACGGTGGCCCGAACCAGTATAAACCTCGCGTCTCTCGTGTTGTTCATCGTGCTAGCTTAGATCTGCGGCGAGGTTGTGGGCGTAGTTCGGTAGGGAGTAGATCTTTGTGCGCACCCCAGTGTTCGAACCTTAAGGGTCTTGCCGGAACCCCACATCCGACATTTGGCGCGCCAGGTAGGGGGGCGCCAAAATCTTTTCCGCTGATCTGCGTCCCATCGCTTCGCCGCATCCATGGCAGACGCTCGCCGAGCCCACGCCGAGCGCCGGGCTGCTCTCGCTGCCCGCGTCGCCCAGACGGCTCCCGTCGGTGGGCCTCCTCGTCGTTCTCCGTCGCCTGTCGCCAACGCCGCCACCGGCCCGGCGGGGAACGAGCAACAAGCATCTTTGCTGCACCCCTCAGTGCGGCAGGAAGGCCGCACCGCCACTCCATCGCTGACCCCAGTTGGTTCGTCGTCTCACGTTTGTCGCGCCCCCACGGACGCGCAAGCCGCGTTGCTCCTGGCACGCGAGCTCCTGCACTACCGCCCCGTCGATGACCTCTACGAAGAGTGGCTCGCTCGCATCACCGAGCTCGTCAGCGCCGCGAGGGGCTCTCCCGCGCCGTCCCTCTCGCTGCCTCGCCCCCCGCCGTACGTGGGTGACGCAGCTCAGGGAGCACCTCCGCCACCTCCTCCTCAAGAAGGCGCCCTGGCTCCAAGGCGCGCGGCCCCGGACGCGACCCGCTGTGTCCGGTGCCCGCGCAGCAAGAAAGAAGCTGCCAAGAAATCCCTCGGCCTCAACAAGGCGCCCACGTGCTCCCTGCACAGGCACGACAAGACCGCGTCCCTGCGCCAGCGCGTCAAGACCCCGTGGTGCCCCTGGCGGCGGTGCGCGGGAACAACCAAGAGCAAGTTCTGCATCAGCAAGGGGCTCCGGTGACCAAGGCGGGCTGTCGCGCCTTCACCACCGAGCTACGAAGCGTCGCCTGGCCCAACAAGTTCAAGCCGGACCCGCCTCCCCGTTACAATGGTACTGTCGACCCCGCGGAGTTCCTACAGCTCTACGAGCTAGGTATCGAGGCGGCAAACGGAGACGAAAAGGTCATGGCGAACTGGTTTCCCATGGCGCTCAAGGATGGTGCCCGCACCTGGCTCCTAAACCTGCCTCCCGTCTCGATCTCCTCTTGGGACGAGATGCACGGCCGCTTCATCGCCAACTTTAGGGCACTCACGACCGCCCCCCGGCCGCGGGTGACCTGCGCCGCATCAAGCAGCCGCCTGGAGAGACCCTGCAGAAGTACATCCAGCGTTTCAACGGCGCTCGCCTCAAGATCCCCAAGGTGACGGACGAGGCCATCATCTCAGCGTTTTCTGATGGCGTCCGCAACGTCAAGATGAAGGAGGAGCTCGCCATCCACGAGGATCTATGCACATCTCTGGAGCTGTTCAACCTGGCGACCAAGTGCGCGAGGGCTGAGGAAGGACGCCTCTCCCTCTTCGAGCTTCCAACTACTGACCCAGAAGAGAAGAAGGCCAAAGCCAAGGACGTGAAGTGCAAGGGAGCAGCCGTGCTCGCGGCGGAGCCAGACATGAAGTACGGCAGAGATCAGTCGGAGTCGTCCAAGGGCAACTGATTCTGCGCCTACCACAACCTCTACACCCACAACACCAACGAATGCCAAGAGCTCAGGGCCGTTCGAGAAGGCCGCGTTGGTCGACGCCCCGAGCGCAACGACCGGGGCTACGGCCGAGGAGGAGGACGATGGGATGACCGAGGCCCTCGCCAGGAGAGGCGTGACCGACCTCGCGAGGATCGCTGGCAGGATCAGCCTCGCGAGGGAGCCTGGAGGGATCAGCCTCGCGAGGACCGCCCGCAGGGCAACGCAGGCCTTCCTCCACTGCCGCCACCGCCAAGAAGGAATGACGACCACCATCAAGACAAGGGGGCTGGGGGCTTCCAGGAACCCCGTGCTATCGCTTGCATCCTGGGTGGTGCCCAGGCCCCAGCTTCTCAGCGCATCTTCAAGTAGTTCGCTCATGAGGTGAACGCAGTCCTCCCCGAGCTCGAGGCCACGCGCCCTCTCAGGTGGTCCAAGTACGCCATCACGTTCAGCTCAGCAGATCAACTCAAGTGTGCGGCTACCGCTGGCATCCTCCCGATGCTTTGCTCCCCAGTCATCAGCAATGTGCAAGTTACCAGGACCCTCATCGATGGCAGCGCAGGGCTCAACGTTCTGTCCGTCGAGACGTTCAACAACCTTCAAGTGCCATATTATCAACTTCAGCCTACCAAGCCTTTCTCAGAGGTCACTGACGGCTCCACCACCCCGATAGGGCAGGTCCGCCTCCCTGTCACGTTCGGGCAGCACGACAACTACCACACCGAGCTCATCGACTTCGACGTCGCCCACATTCGCCTACCATACAACGCCATCCTCGGGTATCCAGCCCTAGCCAAGTTCATGGCAGTGACCCACCATGGCTACAACGTCCTCAAGATTCCAGGAAGCAGCGGAATGTCACGACCGGTTTTTCAATAAAATAATTATTGAGAGACCAATCCCTTTTACGTACCAGCGAGGAAGAATTCCTTCTCACTGGTAGACAATATCTTGGTCACAGAAGAAAAATACCAGGAGTACTGAATATAATACAAAGTTGAGCGGAGACTGCCCAACAATGTATTACATGCACGCCGATAAAACAAGACGGCGGATAGGGTGGCAAACTACTACCTCACGATAATAACGGTGGTGGAAATATCACCGCGAAGCGAGTGATATGATTCCAGAAGACTACAGCTCTTCGAGCGTCGGAGTGAGGCTCGAGGAGACTTATTGCGGGTGGCGGAAGCGTATACAAAACAAGTGACCAAAATCCGGGATCGTGCAGGACTGACTCGGACTCCTCTAGGCATCGGACGCGCTATCAAACTCTTCATCCAAGAGATCGCCTTCGTCAACATCTGGCCAAATCAACAAGCCAGGTGAGTACTATGAAAGTACTCGCAAGACAGTTCGGACATAAGATATAACAAACGTAAACATGAAGCATATGAACAATTAACCAGTGCGATCAGACCTAGAGATAATAAATACTGGGTGCCAAGCGAGGGTCTGAATGACGCCTCGAGCAGAAACTGCAGAATAGTAATACTGGTACCAAACGAGTGTCTGAAAGACTCCTCGAGCGGAAAATGCAGAATAGTAATACTGGTGCCAAACGAGTGTCTGAAAGACTCCTCGAGCGGAAAATGCGGAATAATAATACTGGTGCCAAACGAGTGTCTGAAAGACTCCTCGAGCGGAAAATGCAGAATAGTAATACTGGTGCCAAACGAGTGTCTGAAAGACTCCTCGAGCGGAAAAGGCAGAATAGTAATACTGGTGCCAAACGAGTGTCTGAAAGACTCCTCGGGCGGAAAATGCGGAATAATAATGCCACAGTCGGGCGTCGGGGCGACACCACATAAAGGGCTTATAACAGAAAACAAAGGCAGTGCATGCCACAGTCGGACGTCTGAGCGACATCACATAAAGGGCTTATATTACAGTTCAATAATACAATAGTTCGGGAACATAAATTATCACAAGCATGAGACAAAAATAAAGTTAGTCCATCCACAGGAATAACAATAAATCTGGATTTATCACTTGAGCTTGTTCACCGGGGACAAGTTTTCCATGCGGGTAGATATGGATATAATGATTACACTACTAGATCATGGATACGATGATTTGGAAGGAATTGACTCTGCAGAGTTTGTACTTAACCACAGCCAACGGATTTCAGTAGTCACGGGGACTAGTTCCGTCTACGGTGTTTTGGAAGAAACACGTCTAACCAGTACACACCCAATTCATCCTTCCGAAGCCAGGGATCACCCTCGGCAACGTTCAAGAAAAACCTTAAGACGGGGAGGCTGGTATGCTACAACAGTACCACCTTGCTGCCCTTCATGTCACCACATGATTAGGCCATCTCTCATTAGAGATCATCGCAACTTTGGAACATGCGGGTAGTTGCCTTACAAGCAACGAGGTATTTACCGACACTCATATGCCACGCACAAACTTTCAAGCAAACATGCAAAACACTCATCATATCAAATGTTCAAACATGCTTGCCTGGTTCGGAGAAGTCGGAGTCTAGCTCGGCGAAGTTCGCGGCTCCGTCACCTCTTCCGGAACCTACGGCGATCACGAAAACGGGTACTAACGTGAAAACCAATGGGTGCACAGAAACTTCTCCAAATATTTTTCAAATAAATCCCATAAAAAACTAGACAAAATTTGAAGATTGTCAGAAAAAGAATCACTCAAAAATTCCTTTTTATTAAAAAGTTATAAAGGTTTTTGTCCAGGGACTTATCTGTAATGAAACAGAAAAGTTCCAGGGTTTTAACTGAGAAAACAGAAAACAGTTCGATTGGAAATGCGCAAGCTCAAGAGGGAAAGCGTATTTTCCCGAAGGCGCCAACAGAAAATGGTTCGAGGGGGAATAAAACAGAGGTTGACATGCGGGGTCCACATGTCAGGTTTGAAAAGCTCGCCGGCGCCCGAAGACTGCGGTGGACACCGGCGTCGAACCACGGCGAGTTAGGAGGATCGGAGGGTACCAAGAGCTTCAGCGTCTTCTTCCGCGTCGGCGGGTGGTGGACTCGACCAACGGGGAGCACCACGTCGACGGCAACACTTTCTCCGGCGGGCGGCGGCTCGGGTGGTGGTGGAGAACTCCGGTGGAGGGCTGCAAACTTCGAATTGAAGTGCGGGTCAGAAAGAGGGATGCATGGTGAAGCTACTGGCAAGAGAAGGGAGGCGGGGGCGCATGCACGGGAGCGAATCGAGCTGGATCCCGTGGCAGGTCGCGGCGGCCGGAGTCGAGGAAGGAGACCTCCTCGGGGTTCTTCCAGTGGCTAGGCGTGCTCTAGGGGGAGTGCAGGGATGGTGGGTGCTCGAGTTGAAGCTCGGGGCCTCTATTTATAGGCGGATCGACGGGGTGGCCGTGAACGGAGAATCTCCGGCGAGCGATTACGGCGGAGCAGTGGATTGGCAGGAGGTTTGAGTGGCCAGGCAGCATCAGTGGAGGTTACTGGAGTCATTCCACAGCTGAACGGAGTTGGTCTTGGCGTAATGGCGTCGGTCCATGGTGAGGTGACCGCACGGGCTCGACGGCGGCAGAGAGCACGCTCCGCGCCCTGCGGTTCACGACGAGGGTGGCAGCGCATTCGGGGGAGTGGAAGGCCACGCGGCGAGCTCCGGTGGTTTGGGCGGCGCTGGTTGGCGTCATCGGCGCCGTGCCTCCCGCTGGCGGCCGGAAAGCCGCCGCTGGCGTCGGTCACGGGGCGGCGCACCTTCTGCTGCTCGTCGCCGACGCCCGCAAGGTGCCAGGCGTTCGTGCGGTGCAGGAACAAGAGGGAGGGGACGAGGAGCAAGGCGACATCGGGGCACTGTCGAGATCGACAACCCTCTCTGAAGAAAACGACAGTAAGCCACTGAACTGTTCTCTGAATCTCTGAACTTGACAATGACCATGCACTGCAGGTGTTCGACAGAAAGATTTGGCTATGAGATAAATTTTTCTAGGGCTGTAACTTGGTGAGGTGACCACTCAATGCACCCAGAGGCTGCCTGATTTTACTTGGAATTTTTGGAGAAAGTTTTGAATGAATTTCACCAAATTTGACAAATCTGGTCCAAACTTGCAGCAGGTGTAGTTTGAAAATTTTGAACTGAAGACCAGTGGATCTTCATGGATCTTGGTTGAGGGTTCAAAGGACTAGGAGGGGAAAAAGGTTTGGGGGCAAAAATCAAGACAGAAAGTGGAGTTCCTTTGTAAATCTCCAAGTGCTAGAAGAGAAGGCAGAAATTTAGTTGACTAAGATTTAAATGGAAAATAGATATATGGGAGGGTCAACTTGCTGGATTTTATGCCAAACATGATCCAAAGGTGAGGGAAGGGTTAGGAGAGAGGATTTGCACTAAGGCCATGGCAAGAAGGAATTGTTGAAAGTGGCAAAGGGTTATTCCAAAAGCCATAGTGCAAATTTCAAAGAGATTTTCAAAAGGCATTTCCCAAGTGAAAAGTATTTTGTCTTGAGTCCAAAAGAAAAGCAAGAACCTCCAAGACCAGAAACAGATCTTGGGTGAATCCAAATAAAACTTTTGCCATAAAAAATATATTTGAAAGGGAGAGTTCTTCTAAAGAAAATTTAAATCACCTCCCTCAAGTCAAATAAAATCTTTGAAAAATCCAAATAAAAATTTGGGTGTCACAACACCTACCCCCTTAGGAAAAATCTCGTCCTCGAGATTTCTGCTGATCCTCAAATAGATATGGATACTCTGCCCGGAGGAAATCTTCCCTTTCCCATGTGGCTTCATCCTGAGTGTGGTTGCTCCACTAAACCCTGAAAAAATTTGTCGTCTTCTGACGGGTCCTCCTTTCAGATTCTTCCAAAATCTTTACTGGCCTTTCTCTGTAGGTGAGATCTGGTTGCATATCAATGTTCTCATGAGGTACATGCTTCTCCGGGTTACTCACGCATTTCCTCAACTGTGAGACGTGGAATACGTCGTGGACGTCTGACAGCTCCTTGGGTAGGTCTAGTTGGTAGGCTACCGTGCCTCTTCGTGCCTTTACACAAAATGGTCCAATAAATCTTGGGGCTAGCTTCCCCTTTATTTTGAACCGTTGCAGACCCCTCATAGGAGATACTCGGAGGTATACGGAATCACCGGGTTCAAAGCTGACCTCACGATGCTTCTGATCATAGTAGCTCTTTTGTC
This sequence comes from Triticum aestivum, assembly GCF_018294505.1. Lineage (NCBI taxonomy): Eukaryota > Viridiplantae > Streptophyta > Magnoliopsida > Poales > Poaceae > Triticum > Triticum aestivum. Next base: position 10,566,273 of record NC_057805.1, read on the forward strand.
GGCTCTGTGCTGTCTTGAGTCTGTCCCTGATTTGTTTAACTTTTTCCTCGGCCTCTTTAAGCATGTCTGGGCCGAAGATACGGCTGTCACCTGTTTCTGACCAATTCAGTGGGGTACGACACCTCCGTCCGTACAATGCTTCAAAGGGTGCCATTTGCAAGCTGGCTTGGTAACTGTTGTTGTAAGCAAATTCGGCATACGGCAAACTCTCTTCCCAACTGGATCCATAGGTGAGCACATAGGCTCTTAGCATATCCTCTAGGATTTGGTTTACACGTTCCGTTTGTCCATCAGTCTGAGGGTGGTATGCTGTACTGAAAGCTAGTTGCATGCCCAGAGCTTGTTGTAGGTGATCCCAAAATTTGCAGACGAACTGGGTGCCTCGATCTGATATTATAGTCTTTGGGACTCCGTGCAAGCAAACTATACGGGAGAGATAAAGTTTGGCCAGTCTTTGTGTTGAGTAGGTAGTCTTCACGGGAATGAAATGAGCAACCTTGGTTAGTCGGTCTGTGATGACCCATATGGCGTCATTCCCACGTTGTGATCGGGGTAGTCCGACGATGAAATCCATTCCTATTTCATCCCATTTCCACTCCGGTATCCTGTTAGGCTGGAGTAGCCCTGCTGGCTTTTGATGCTCGGCCTTGATGCGCTGACATGAATCGCAACAAGCAATAAATGTGGCTATATCTCTTTTCATACCGTGCCACCAAAATCTTTCCTCAATGTCCTTGTACATTTTGGTTCCTCCAGGATGGATCGAGTATGGAGCGGTGTGGCTTTCCGTCAAGATCTGTTGCTTGAGTTCCTCAATGTTAGGTACGCAAAGTCTGTCTCCGTACCATAATGTTCCTTCACTGTCCGTGACGAACTCTGAGGCCTTACCAAGGTTCATTTTCTTCTTTATGCCTTCGATGCTGGGGTGTCCCTGTTGAGCCTTCTTAATTCGTTCCACCAGGGTGGGTTGTATCTCCAGGTTTGATATGGTGCCCTCGGAGACTAACATCATGTTGAGCCTAGCGAATTCTCGCTGAAACTCAGGCCTCAAATTTTTGCTGACCGTCATTGTCCGGGCTGGGGTTTCGACTAAGGGCATCGGCCACTACATTTTCTTTCCCTGGATGGTAATGAATACCAACGTCATAGTCCTTGACCAGTTCCAACCAGCGTCGTTGGCGTAAATTCAGCTCCGGCTGTGTGAAAATATATTTGAGGCTCTTATGGTCCGTATATATTTCACAGCGATTTCCCAACAGAAAGTGCCTCCATTCCTTGAGTGCATGAATAACTGCTGCTAGTTCCAAGTCATGTGTTGGGTAATTTTCCTCATGTTTTCGCAGCTGCCTGGAGGCATATGCGACAACTTTGCCATCCTGCATTAGTACGCATCCGAGACCTTTTCGGGACGCGTCACAATATACTTCAAAACTTTTGTGTATGTCTGGCATAGTTAAGACCGGTGCGGTTGTCAGCTTCTTCTTGAGTTCTTGGAAGCTCTGCTCGCATGCTTCCGTCCATACAAATTTCTTGTCCTTCTTGAGTAACTGTGTTATTGGTTTTGCCACAGTGGAGAATCCTTCAATAAATCTCCTGTAATATCCGGCCATCCCTAGGAAACTCCGCACATCTGTGACGTTGGCGGGTGGCTTCCAGTCCAGTATGGCCTTGACTTTTTCTGGGTCTACGGCCACGCCTTCTTGGTTCAGTATATGGCCTAAGAAACCAACTTGTCTTAGCCAAAATTCGCACTTGCTAAATTTGGCGTACAACTGATGTTTCCTCAATTCTCCCAAAACAATTCTGAGGTGCTCAGCATGCTCTTCTGGTGTCCTTGAGTAAACCAGAATATCGTCAATGAATACCACCACAAATTTGTCCATGAATTTCATGAACACTTTGTTCATGAGGTGGACGAAATATGCGGGGGCGTTCGTTAGTCCAAAAGGCATCACTGTAAACTCGTATAATCCATATCTGGAAGTGAATGCTGTCTTGGGGATATCTTCTGTCCGTACCTTCAGTTGATGGTATCCCGATCTCAAATCAATCTTTGAGAATACCTTGGCTTGTGTGAGCTGGTCAAACAAATCATTTATCCGTGGCATCGGATATTTGTTTTTTATGGTGACCATATTGAGGGCTCGATAGTCTATACACAGTCTCAGTGTCCCATCCTTTTTCTTGGCGAACAACACAGGCGAACCCCAAGGTGAGGAGCTGGCTCGAATAAATCCTTTGTCCAACAACTCCTTTATCTGCTTCTTCAACTCCACCAATTCTGAGGGTGCCATTCTATACGGCTTTTTATAGATGGGAGCGGTGCCAGGTGCTAGTTCGATGCTGAATTCTATCTCTCGGTCTGGTGGCATGCCTGGTAGTTCTTCAGGGAACACATCAGGAAATTCGCATACCACTGGAACTTTTCTCAGTTCTGCAATGTCCATTTTGTTCAGTTTTGGTTTCTGTGATCGTGGCCTTTCTTGAGCGGAAACTCTTATAGTTTTGCCGTGATGGTGAGTGAGAATCACGGTCCGATTGAAACAGTCGATGAATCCTTTGTTGGTGGTCAACCAGTCCATTCCTAAAATGACATCCAGTCCTTTACTCTCCAACACGATGAGATTCGCGTGGAATTGTAGTCCTTCAAACTCAATGACCACTCCTTGGCAGTAACCCTGAGCGATTTGCTTATTTCCGGGGGACTTGATGATCATAGATTTTTCCAAGGGAAGTATCGGAAAACCATGTTGCGAAACAAAACTCTTCGAAACGAACGAATGGGAAGCTCCAGAATCAAACAAAACCGTGGCAGGTACTGTGTTGACAGGGAACGTACCGAGCACGATGTCTGGGGCATTCTGCGCTTCTTCCCTGGTCACATGGTTCAGGTGACCCTTCCTGTGGTTGTTGTTGGGGTTGAAATTGTTGCGCTTGGGGGCTGGATTGTTTCCACCATTGTTTGGCTTGGGTGCCGAGTTCCTTGGCTTTGGGCACTGCTTAGCATAATGCCCTTCTTGACCACAAGCATAGCAGGTGACCCCTGGACGGTATGTGTACTCCTTATCCCTGGCATGAAATTGTCCGACGGGCCTTGGCTCAGTAGTCGTGGATCTCCTTGCGTCTGTCCTTGGGACCTCAGTCTTGCCTCGGTTGTTGCGAGCAAGAGTCGTCTTGTCCCTCTTTCGCTTGCGGATATCTTCCAGACTACGGCGCTCATTCTCGAAGGTGATGGCCTTGTCCACCAGCGTTTTAAAATCCGGAAAGGTGTGTACAATCAGTTGGCATCTTAGCGCTGGTGCCAGGTCGTCCAGGAATTTTTCCATCTTCTTGCTTTCTGTCATGTGCTCGTCGTAGGCATAACGAGACAGCTGGGTAAACTGACCATTGTATTCTGTCACTGACATGCCTCTCTCCTTCAGGTCATCAAACTCTCTTTTCTTGATCTTTAGGATGCTCCTGGGGATGTGTGCCCCACGGAAGCCTTCCTTGAACTCTTCCCAGGTGATGTTGTGTTCCCTGGGATGCATGTGTAGGAAGTTTTCCCACCATGCTGCGGCTGCTCCAGTAAGGTAGTGTGGTGCATAAAGCACCTTCTCATGATCTGAGCACCGAGCAATAATCAGTTTCCTTTCAATCTCACGAAGCCAATCATCGGCTTCCAGCGGTCTATCGGTGTGAGCAAAAGTTGAGGGGCGAGTCTTCTGTAATTCAGATAACTTGGAATGTGGTTGATAGGGTTCACGGTGGTTTCCCATATTGATGACATGATTCATCATCTCTTGGTGCTGTTGCTGGCTTTGCTCGAAGAGACGGCATACTTGAGACACTGCTGCTTCGCTGTCTTGTTGACTGGACTGACCCTAAGTGAAATTGTTGCTGGTCTGTGTCCCGTAAACCTCTTCTGGCTGATTGGGCATGGAGCGAGTCCACGGGCGAGACATTTTTCCAGTCTGGGGTATTATTTGCAAAGCCCATGAGAAAAACTATGTAGCACAAGAAAATTCTTGCAAAGGCAACAATTAAAAAGGCTTCAAGGTTTTTTTCAAGAAAACATAAACGATTTTGCACGGAGAAGGTCTGCTTAACATAAAACTTACATGCGAAAAGCAAACACACGATACAGCACTCAGGATGCGCGTACACATTCCTGACATGTTATTTAGACTAGCGTACTACTCCGGAAGGCAGCAAACACACCAATACAAACTAGCGTACAGATAAAACAACACATCATACAAGCAGGCATAACACGCGGCTACTCGGTGCTCTCCGTCGGAGATGGTGAAGATCTCCTTCCCCTTGCCGATGGCAAGACTCAGCGGTCCAGGAGAATCAACCTCCACCTCCTCTCTAGCTGGCTCCTGGCGCGTGACGCTGCGCTGCGGTGATGGTGCGGGAGCGACGGGTGGTAGAGCGGGTGCGGCAGGCGGTGCGGCTCTAACTGGAGTAGGAGCGATGACTCGGTCGAACTCCTCAGTGGTAGGCAGACGGCGAGCAGTGGCCAAAACGGCCGGTGCATACGAGGCTGAAGACGAGACGAATGTCAGAGGCGGCGCCGTGTGGAGGAGCCCCTTCCTGCTGGCAGGACCGCCCCGGACTAAGTCCATGCGGGCAGCCACAAGATCATCTACGAGGTTGTCGAAAGACTCCTCCAGAGCCTTGAGATACTCCACAACCATCTCGATGGCTTCATCTCTTTCTCCCCGATGGCAGGCGAACGCATAGTGGCTGGTGTAAGGCACATGGCATGGGAGGTAGCGGTAGCGACGAGTCTTCATCGTAGGAAGGATGTCCCGAAGACGAGCTATCGCCTCACGGGCAGCCATTTGCATGGCATGCCTCTCCGTAGGCATGGCCCTTCCCACAAAACGGAAGTGGCGAGCTGCAGAACGTCCTCCCTTGAATTGCACCACGGCTTGGTGCATAGACACGTCGTCACTGAGCTTGTGCTGGTAGAGCGTGAACTCCGGGCGAGCTGCTGGCCCGATCGCGAGCTTGGTGATGGAGACGAGGAGCTTGACAAACCCCTCGGGCATGTTCGTGAACACTCGATTCTCACAGCTACTGCCAGCCATCTACAAAAGTAGGCAAAAATTCTGAGTAGTCATGTCATAAATTTATGATGACCAACAGAAAATAGCTACAATTGCAAAATGCTGAAAAAGCACAAAAGACGCTAATAACTGATTAGCGATCGCACCTAGTGGCTTCCTACAGTCAGCCTGGCTCTGATACCAAGCTTGTCACGACCAGTTTTTCAATAAAATAATTATTGAGAGACCAATCCCTTCTACGGACCAGCGAGGAAGAATTCCTTCTCACTGGTAGACAATATCTTGGTCACAGAAGAAAAATACCAGGAGTACTGAATATAATACAAAGTTAAGCGGAGACTGCCCAACAATCTATTACATGCACGCCGATAAAACAAGACGGCGGATAGGGTGGCAAACTACTAACTCACGATAATAACGGTGGTGGAAATATCACCGCGAAGCGAGTGATATGATTCCAGAAGACTACAGCTCTTCGAGCGTCGGAGTGAGGCTCGAGGAGACTTATTGCGGGTGGCGGAAGCGTATACAAAACAAGTGACCAAAATCCGGGATCGCGCAGGACTGACTGGGACTCCTCTAGGCGTCGGACGCGCTATCAAACTCTTCATCCAAGAGATCGCCTTCGTCAACATCTGGCCAAATCAACAAGCCAGGTGAGTACTATGAAAGTACTCGCAAGACAGTTCGGACATAAGATATAACAAACGTAAACATGAAGCATATGAACAATTAACCAGTGCGATCAGACCTAGAGATAATAAATACTGGGTGCCAAGCGAGGGTCTGAATGACGCCTCGAGCGGAAACTGCAGAATAGTAATACTGGTACCAAACGAGTGTCTGAAAGACTCCTCGAGCGGAAAATGCAGAATAGTAATACTGGTGCCAAACGAGTGTCTGAAAGACTCCTCGAGCGGAAAATGCAGAATAGTAATACTGGTGCCAAATGAGTGTCTGAAAGACTCCTTGAGCGGAAAATGCGGAATAATAATGCCACAGTCGGGCGTCGGGGAGACACCACATAAAGGGCTTATAACAGAAAACAAAGGCAGTGCATGCCACAGTCGGACGTCTGAGCGACATCACATAAAGGGCTTATATTATAGTTCAATAATACAATAGTTCGGGAACATAAATTATCACAAGCATGAGACAAAAATAAAGTTAGTCCATCCACAGGAATAACAATAAATCTGGATTTATCACTTGAGCTTGTTCACCGGGGACAAGTTTTCCACGCGGGTAGATATGGATATAATGATTACACTACTAGATCATGGATACGATGATTTGGAAGGAATTGACTCTGCAGAGTTTGTACTTAACCACAGCCAATGGATTTCAGTAGTCACGGGGACTAGTTCCGTCTACGGTGTTTTGGAAGAAACACGTCTAACCAGTACACACCCAATTCATCCTTCCGAAGCCAGGGATCACCCTCGGCAACGTTCAAGAAAAACCTTGAGACGGGGAGGCTACAACCTCGCGTAGCATGGGATCAAATTTCTATGCGCGCGCTCTAAGGGGGTGCCCCCCCTCTCGGTCCCAACCGGAAACACCCATGCCCCCTGACCGGATGACTGGCTTTAATCCTGGGCCAAGGTACCATCATCCCGGCCTCTCTGTTTGGTGTGTTCACGGAAAGAGGTTACCAACTTACTAAACCGCATCCTAGCAAATGAAACATGTGGTAGCACGGAAAGGGGAAAGAACGATAACGTGACTCTGTCCACGTTAACGTCAGAAATAGTCGGATGACGCAAGGCTGGCCTGCTACAACACTACCACCTCACTGCCTTTCATGTCACCACATGATTAGGCCATCTCTCATCAGAGATCATCGCAACTATGGAACATGCGGGAAAAGAACGATAACATGACTCCGTCCATGTTAACGTCGGAGAAAATTGGATGACGCAAGGCTGGTATGCTACAACAGTACCACCTTGCTGCCCTTCATGTCACCACATGATTAGGCCATCTCTCATCAGAGATCATCGCAACTTTGGAACATGCGGGTAGTTGCCTTACAAGCAACGAGGTATTTATCGACACTCATATGCCACGCACAAACTTTCAAGCAAACATGCAAAACACTCATCATATCAAATGTTCAAACATGCTTGCCTGGTTTGGAGAAGTCGGAGTCTAGCTTGGCGAAGTTCGCGGCTCCGTCACCTCTTCCGGAACCTACGGCGATCACGAAAACGGGTACTAAAGTGAAAACCAATGGGTGCACAGAAACTTCTCCAAATATTTTTCAAATAAATCCCATAAAAAACTAGACAAAATTTGAAGATTGTCAGAAAAAGGATCACTCAAAAATTCCTTTTTATTAAAAAGTTATAAAGGTTTCTGTCCAGGGACTTATCTGTAATGAAACAGAAAAGTTCCAGGGTTTTAACTGACAAAACAGAAAACGGTTCGATTGGAAATGCGCAAGCTCAAGAGGGAAAGCGTATTTGCCCGAAGGCGCCAACAGAAAACGGTTCGAGGGGGAATAAAACAGAGGCTGACATGCGGGGTCCACATGTCAGGTTTGAAAAGCTCACCGGCGCCCGAAGACTGCGGTGGACGCCGGCGTCGAACCACGGCGAGTTAGGAGGATCGGAGGGTACCAAGAGCTTCAGCGTCTTCTTCCGCGTCGGTGGGTGGTGGACTCGACCAACGGGGAGCACCACGTCGACGGCGACACTTTCTCCGGCGGGCGGCGGCTCGGGTGGTGGTGGAGAACTCCGGTGGAGGGCTGCAAACTTCGAATTGAAGTGCGGGTCAGAAAGAGGGATGCATGGTGAAGCTACTGGCAAGAGAAGGGAGGCGGGGGCGCACGCACAGGAGCGAATCGAGCTGGATCCCGTGGCGGGTCGCGGCGGCCGGAGTCGAGGAAGGAGACCTCCTCGGGGTTCTTCCAGTGGCTAGGCGTGCTCTAGGGGGAGTGCAGGGATGGTGGGTGCTCGAGTTGAAGCTCGGGGCCTCTATTTATAGGCGGATCGACGGGGTGGCCGTGAACGGAGAATCTCCGGCGAGCGATTACGGCGGAGCAGTGGATTGGCAGGAGGTTTGAGTGGCCAGGCAGCATCAGTGGAGGTTACTGGAGTCATTCCACAGCTAAACGGAGTTGGTCTTGGCGTAATGGCGTCGGTCCACGGTGAGGTGACCGCACGGGCTCGACGGCGGCAGAGAGCGCGCTCCGCGCCCTGCGGTTCACGACGAGGGTGGCAGCACGTTCGGGGGAGTGGAAGGCCACGCGGCGAGCTCCGGTGGTTTGGGCGGCGCTGGGTGGCGTCGTCGGCGCCGTGCCTCCCGCTGGCGGCCGCAAAGCCGCCGCTGGCGTCGGTCACGGGGCGGCGCACCTTCTGCTGCTCGTCGCCGACGCCCGCAAGGTGCCAGGCATTCGTGCGGTGCAGGAACAAGAGGGAGGGGACGAGGAGCAAGGCGACATCGGGGCACTATCGAGATCGACAATCCTCTCTGAAGAAAACGACAGTAAGCCACTGAACTGTTCTCTGAATCTCTGAACTTGACAATGACCATGCACTGCAGGTGTTCGACAGAAAGATTTGGCTATGAGATAAATTTTTCTGGGGCTGTAACTTGGTGAAGTGACCACTCAATGCACCCAGAGGCTGCCTGATTTTACTTGGAATTTTTGGAGAAAGTTTTGAATGAATTTCACCAAATTTGACAAATCTGGTCCAAACTTGCAGCAGGTGTAGTTTGAAAATTTTGAACTGAAGACCAGTGGATCTTCATGGATCTTGGTTGAGGGTTCAAAGGACTAGGAGGGGAAAAAGGTTTGGGGGCAAAAATCAAGACAGAAAGTGGAGTTCCTTTGTAAATCTCCAAGTGCTAGAAGAGAAGGCAGAAATTTAGTTGACTAAGATTTAAATGGAAAATAGATATATGGGAGGGTCAACTTGCTGGATTTTATGCCAAACATGATCCAAAGGTGAGGGAAGGGTTAGGAGAGAGGATTTGCACTAAGGCCATGGCAAGAAGGAATTGTTGAAAGTGGCAAAGGGTTATTCCAAAAGCCATAGTGCAAATTTCAAAGAGATTTTCAAAAGGCATTTCCCAAGTGAAAAGTATTTTGTCTTGAGTCCAAAAGAAAAGCAAGAACCTCCAAGACCAGAAACAGATCTTGGGTGAATCCAAATAAAACTTTTGCCATTAAAAAAATATTTGAAAGGGAGAGTTCTTCTGAAGAAAATTTAAATCACCTCCCTCAAGTCAAATAAAATATTTGAAAAATCCAAATAAAAATTTGGGTGTCACACGAAATCATCACGGTCCCCTGTGAAGAGAGAGATGCGGTGTGCTCCCTCGAACGCGCCTTCCAAGCTGCATCAATTGAGGACCCGGACAGCAGGGGCAAGAACCCTCCTGAGGCAGTCCCCAAGAAGAAGAAGACATCGCCCGGCTCAAGGCCTCATGAGGTTGGCATTTCAGGAGGTGTTGCATTAGGATCCGCGCCCGTGCAAGGGGCGCCTCCCTCCATCGCATAGGAAGGCGCGCCCGGCGCCCTCCTCGGGTAGGGCTCGGGGGCTCTCTTCTGGAGGGCCTCAGACTTTGCCAAGGTCACGAGGGAGACGCTCGGGCACCACTTGGAGGCGTGCTTCGCAGCATGTTTCCCTCAGGAAGTCTCAGGGCATGGAAGGCCCAACCCATGGGAGTTCATCGCTAAGACCACTCAGGACCTTTAGGAAGCAAGAGCCATGCGCGGCGATCGCCGTTTGCCTGGCGTAGCTCCCCGTCCAGGCGAGGATGGCGGGCTGCGCGTCTGCACCGACTACCCAGGGCTCAACCGAGCCGCATCTCAGGAGCGCTTCTGGCCCTCGCGCGTGGGACGTTGCGAGGGGCCGCCACACAGCTACGTTCGCATGATTTTTGGCCTGCCGAACGCGGCTGCTACTCGCCAGCGCCATCTGCGAAGCATTCTGACGGCTCAGGAGGCCAGGCGTTACGGGGTCCTGGCGGAGATGGAGGTGGTCCTCGAAGAACCGCCTGAGCCCCCAGAGCCTCCCGAGGCTCGGGGCTCCGGTGGCTCGTGAGGGTCGGCCCCTTCGCTGCGCATCTTCAGCTACTCCAACACCCCTTCTACATCGGTACCAGGTGACATCTCTTGAGTTCATTTCAGCTGGGAGCGCCCTCAGGGCTGCATCATTCCCAGGCCGCGTGGGTCCGTCCCTGTGGCGTGTATCCCTTTTGCTTATGTTTTCAGTCTACCTTGCTGGGGGCGCCCCTCGGGTTGCAACATCCCCAAGCCGCTTGGGCCTGTTCCAGTGGCATGTATCCTTTCTGCGGTTATCTAAGTTGATTTGCCCTTCATGCTTAACCTGCCTATGAATATCTTCTGCCGCCTATCACGGGCCCCCATGCAAATCGCTTGTGCGTTAAAAGGGGGGCTCCTGAGCATCGCGACTCAGGAGATCTTACTGGCTCTCCAGCCCTCACCCCTGGCCTTGTACACAGCATTGCGACCTGGCATACCAGCAGCGGCTGAGCTCGCTCGAGGGCCTGGACCTAAGGACGTAGAGCATTTGTATCTAACCACCTTGCAGGAACACACAGCCGTCCAAGGCTCAAGACCAGGAGCAACCCGCCTTGAGGTAGGGCCTCATGAGTCCCGCGCTGGCTCATGAGTGCCCAGATACACCTCGTGCCCTGCCGTGCAAGCCACATGTCAGGGCGGGGCTGTACACGCCCCGGGGGCCCCCTCCGGGAGGAGCGGCTATGCCCGTGCACATACGGAAGCACCATGCTCTGCGCTGGTGATAAACAACTGAGGGCGGCCCCACGGCCGTATCAACCTCAGGGAGCCCAGAGCTCAGTGTCCGGCCTCATCGCAACCCCTCCCCTCGGGAGCGTCACGTGAGGGGGCTGGACACGAGGGCTGCGCTCGGGTCACGCCCGAGCACACACCACCCAGCCAGGTCCCACGGACCTGGTCGTCACCCCCCCACCCCCCCGAGCGGAGCCAAGGTATGAAGACCGTTTGAACGTCAAGGGGGACTCCTGAGCATCGCGACTCAGGAGCCGAACTGGTCACGTAGCCCCTCACTCCTTAGTTCCGCAAGGCTAACGGCGGTTGAGGTATGCGCGGGGCCGGGCCCTGCCGACGTAGAACGCAATATCCACTCCTACACTCCCTCCCTATTTGCTGTTCGCGCGTCAAGGGGGACTCCTGAGCATCGCGACTCAGGAGCCTAACTTGTCACGTAGCCCCTCACTCCTTGGTCCCGTCCTGGTGATCCGGTCGGGGCTAACGGCGGTTGAGGTATGCGCGGGGCCGGGCTCTGCCGACGTAGAACATAAAGCAAATAGGAAGGAAACCGCAAGATTTCGAAGCAAATATTACAGACCATAATTGTCTTCGCAATACCAAATGCAAGTTTGAACGCCTCCATGAGGCACGGTGCATATTGCAGGAGTTAAAACAGGAAAGAAGCCGCGAGAAGATCACCCTTGGGCAACGCCGTCGTTCGCCAGGAGCCCCACCTCCGCGGTGGTGTTGCCTTCACCAGCTCCACCTCCCGAGACCGCGGGATCAGCAGCGCCTGCCCTGGGCACAGTGGCAAAGGCGCGGAACTTCGCCAATAGGCCTTCCACCTGGCCCTTCACGGCTTCAGCAGCAGCGGCGAAGCGCTTGTCGTCCACGGGCTCCAGCAGCTCGTCGAGGTTCGCGCCGGGGTCACGAAGGTAGACGTGGCTGAAGACACGCGTCAGCGCTACAGAAGAAAGGACGCGAGCTTCAACCTCGGCCATGGGACCGACACCGGTCACAACTTCCTTGAGCGCTTCAACCAAGAAAGGGAGCAGCTGGGCAGAAGCGGACCCTTGGGAGATCAGCACCGACCTGTCCTTCTTCAGGATCACGGGCGGGTTGAGCAGCCTCGTCGTCGTCCGGCAGGGTGCAGAGGATGCTGGCCCTGCGCCAGGCGGAAGTCTCCCCCGTCCCTTCAGCGGTCGCCTCCGAGTCGCACTCCTCTTCTTCCTCGCCTTCCTCTTCCTCCCCGAGGGAGTCACCGAAGGACACATCCACCGGCGCCGTCGCCCCCTGAGCCACAAGAGGCTCCGCCGGCACTAGGCCGCGCCCATCAAAGGTAGGCATGGCATCCATGACCTGCTTCCAGTCCTGTTGGAGGAACAGGGGGCAGGAGCGCCCTCCAGGCCTTCCAGGTCGTCTCCAACCAAGAGGCGGAGAGCCGCGACCAGATCCTCGTCGGCCAAGGCCACCAGGCTTAGGCGAAGATCGTCGTCCGTGCCACCAAGTGTCCACAAAGGGTGCGGATGCGCCTGAAGTGGAGCCACCCGCTGCGTCAGGAATTCCCTCAGGAGCGTGGCCCCTGTCAGCTTCGCCGCCTTCACGTTGCCCGGCCTCAGATCGGCGTTCATCTTCTCCAGCACCGACTTCGCCCGCCTGTCCTCAAGCTTCGCGCGAGACCACGCCTTGTCAGGCTGGGGCGGCACCGTTGGCAGTGCCAGCCGGGGGTGGATACACCGGGCGTCCATCATGACCCACTTGCTCCGGAAGCCGTCGGCCCTCTTCCCGGTCTTCGAGATCGCGTTGGCCTTGGAGTACGCGACGAAGCCGGCGCACGCCGAGGTATGGTCGCTGTTGATTTGGAGGGAGAATAAGTGGCACAACAGAGCCATAGACGACATCACCCCAACGTGCGCCTCGTAGTAGTAGGCGAAAATCGACAGAAGGAGAATGGAGTTGGGATGGAGATGAAGGGCTTGCAACCTGCAATGGCGGAGGACGGTGTAGAAGAACTCGGAGAAGGGAGGAACCAGGCCGGCGACAACGGCGTTCATGAAGAAGGGGTAGAAGGTGCTCCCCTTAGCTTCCGGCTCGGCGGAGCTGGCCCGGAGTTCGGTCACCCCCATCTCGCTGCCCTCCACCGCCGTCATCAGGCGCGTAGCGGCGAGATTCTTCTCCGACATGTTGGGGGCATCCAGGGCCGGCGAGTACCAAGCCGGCAGGGCGTCGGCCTTAGCCTTGCGTGGCGCCATGGCTCACTGGAGGGGAAGGAATGGAGCAGATCTGGAGATTTCGGAAGCGAGGGAGCAAGGAAGGGGATCTGGAGCAAGATGAAGGAGAGCAATGAGGGCAGGCCTTACTCAGACCAGCCTTTTGTCAGTCGGGCAGTTGCCGAGGCGGCGTGGGGAAGTGGAGACGCCCACGTCTAGTCAAGTCGCCATGCGTCGACCAAGACCGCAGGCTGTTGGGGCCCGCGTCTCTCTGCACTTGCCCTTTGGCTTCGCTGCTAAGACAAGTCTGAGCGCACCTTGGGCCCGGGGGCTACTGTCAGCGTTCTGGGAACGGGGGTCCCCAGACTTGCCTGCCTGCGGCCTGCAGCGTGGCTCACCAGCAGCCCAGTACGGCCCATCATCATCAACCCAAGCTCAAGACCCTCGCGAGGGGCCAAGCCTCGCGGGGCGGACGACACAAGGCCTCCTCAGGGGCGGCCTCACCAGGCAGGCTCCCGAGGAGGCGGAGAGATCAAGGTGATGGGTACCTCGTGAGGTGCCCATGACGCAAGCCATGACGATCAAGGCCAGGTGGGTGCCAGCCTGCGCAGTGTCCTCGTTTCCTCTTTGGTGCAAAGGGGGCAAGTGCAGGCGCGGAGTACCGAGGCATCAAGCAAAGGTTTCCTTATCGGTGCAACAAGACCAAGACCAGCAGAGCGGCAGGACGGAGGTCACCGTGGAGCCCAAGACGGCGTCATCGCCCGAGCCTTTGGCAGGCGAAGACTGCTTTTGTCAGGATAACTTGTACTAGTTGTCCCCTTTCAAAATAGCCGTTGTTGGCTCCCTTCCCGCTCAATATTTGGGAAGAGGACCAGGGCCTCTATAAATAGAGCTAGCCACCACAGTAGGACGGCCGACCCCATATCATCTAAAGCCTAGGTGAAGCTCATCACACCACCACAAGAACACCCCTTGCGAGGCTGTTCTTCCCTTGTACTGTTCATCATCAGCCCAAGAGGCAATCCACCACACCACACACTGGATTAGGGTATTACACCACAACGGTGGCCCGAACCAGTATAAACCTCGCGTCTCTCATGTTGTTCATCATGCTAGCTTAGATCCGCGGCAAGGTTGTGGGCGTAGTTCGGTAGGGAGTAGATCTTCGTGCGCACCCCAGTGTTCGAACCTTAAGGGTCTTGCCGGAACCCCACATCCGACACGAACACCACCTTCCAATATATGAATATTTACCTCTGGACCATTTCGAGACTCCTCGTCATGTCCGTGATCTCATCCGGGACTCCAAACAAATTTCGGTCACCAAAACACATAACTCATAATACAAATCGTCATCGAACATTAAGCGTGCGGACCCTACGGGTTCGAGAACTACGTAGACATGACCGAGACACATCGCCGGTCAATAACCAATAGCGGAACCTGGATGCTCATATTGTCTCCTACATATTCTACGAAGATCTTTATCGGTCAAACCGCATAACAACATACGTCATTCCCTTTGTCATCAGTATGTTACTTGCCCGAGATTCGATCGCCGGTACCATCATACCTAGTTCAATCTCATTACCGGCAAGTCCCTTTACTCGTTCCGTAATACATCATCCCATGACTAACTCATTAGTCACATTGCTTGCAAGGCTTATGGTGATGTGCATTACCGAGGGGGCCCAGAGATACCTCTCCTATACATGGAGTGACAAATCCTAATCTCGATCTATGCCAACCCAACAAACACCTTCGAATACACCTGTAGAGCATCTTTATAATCACCCAGTTACATTGTGACGTTTGATAGCACACAAGGTGTTCCTCCGGTATTCGGGAGTTGCATAATCTCATAGTCAGAGGAATATGTATAAGTCATGAAGAAAGCAATAGCAATAAAACTAAACGATCATAATGCTAAGCTAACGGATGGGTCTTGTCCATCACATCATTCTCTAATGATGTGATCCCGTTCATCAAATGACAACATGTGTCTATGGTTAGGAAAGTTAACCATCTTTGATTAACGAGCTAGTCAAGTAGAGGCATACTAGGGACACTTTGTTTTGTCTATGTATTCAGCCATGTATCAAGTTTCCGGTTAATACAATTCAAGCATGAATAATAAACATTTATCATGATATAAGGAAATATAAGTAACAACTTTATTATTGCCTCTAGGGCATATTTCCTTCATGAAACACTTACACCCGAACACCCGAAAGTACTTGAGGTTGGGCTTGTTGCCGGTGAGTATCTCATATGGAGTCTTGTTCAAGCCTTTGCGGAGATAGAGCCGATTGGATGCATGACACGCGGTGTTGATGGCTTCAGCCCAAAAGTTGTATGGAGACTTGAACTCCGCCGTCATGGTCCTTGTTGCATCCATCAACATCTGGTTCTTCCTCATCACTAAGAAACTCATCCAAGGTGTAGTTCTTGAACTCGGTGCCGTTGTCACTTCTTATCGTCAAGATCTTTGCATTGTGTTGACGTTGAGCTTCATTTGCAAAGTCAATGACGGTTTGTTGGGTCTCACTCTTCCTCTTGAAGAAATATACCCAAGTGTATCTTGAATAATCATCAACAATCACCAAGCAATACTTTCTACCCCCAAGACTATCAAAGGATGGAGGTCCAAAGAGATCCAAGTGAAGGAGCTCCAAGGGCCTCTTCGAGTAGATGATAGTCGTGGGAGGGTGAGCCTTCTCATGTATCTTTCCTTCGATACAAGCACTGCAAGCACGATCTTTGGCAAAACTAACATTTGTTAGTCCACGGACATGGTCCCCCTTGAGAATACTTTGCAAAGATCTCATATTGACATGGGCTAAACGGCGATGCCAAAGCCATCCCACGTCAACTTTAGCCATTAGGCATGTCGCGATCTTAGTGGGTCGCTCCAAAAAGTTAATCACATAAAGACCGTTCTTGACCTGCCCAACAAAGGCTACTTTAAGAGTGTTGCTCCATAAGAGGGCCACGGTATCATTATCAAAGAAAGTGGCAAAGCCCATGAGTGCAAGTTGATGAATGGAAAGTAAATTGTATGCAAGGGACTCAACAAGCATGACTTTCTCGATCGTGAGATCATGAGAAATGACAACCTTGCCAAGACCCAATACCTTACAAGATGAGGCATCACCCCACTCGACATTGGTGGGCATAGATGAAATCTTGTGCACGTCCACCACCAAGTCCTTGCTTCCGGTCATATGATTTGTGGCTCCACTATCGAGCAACCATGATCCCACACCGGAGCAAACACCTACAAGAGATCAATGCTTGGTTTTAGGTACCAAATTTTGTAATGGGCCCTTTGATGTTAGTAACAAGAGTCTTAGGAACCCAAATAGACCATTCAATATACTCATAAGGAGAACTAATAAATTTGGCATAAACATGCCCGTCACTAGCACGGCATAACACATAAGAAGGGTTAAAGTCACCGGCTTTGTTGGAAGGGGTGGCATTGCCCTTCTTGACACCACCACCCTTCACATTGTTCTTCTTCTCCTTAGGAGAACCCTCTCCCTCCTTCACAAAAGTTTGCTTGAGAGGGGAGGTCGTTTGGCCTTGTCATTCTTCTTCTTGTTCTTGGACTTGGGTGCAAACCCAATTCCCTCCTTGCCCACAACTTCCTTTTGATTGCTCAAAAGGTTGTTGAGGTTCTTCTCACCTTGTATGCAAGACACAAGGACTTTCTCAAGTTGCTCCTTCAACTTTGCGTTCTCCTCCACAAGATGCACATGCTCACAACACGGGTTAGTAGCATTTGCATGATCAATTAAAACCATATGAGGAAATGTGGCTTTCTCCTTGGTTAGCTTCACTTGGAGTTGATCATGAGACTCTTTGAGGCTAGCATGAGCACCCTTCAAGGCCTTGTGAGCCTTGTCAAGTATATCAAACTCCTCCTTGAGTCTAGAAAGATCAACCCCAAGTTTGGCCTTCTCAGAATTGAGCACACGAGATAAACAAGTGCATGATCAAGATCTTTCTTTAATTTAGCATGATCATCATTGTGTGACTCCTCAAGAGCCAAATGATGATCACGCTCTTCCTCAAGCGCATTAGAGAGGTCTGATATCTCATCGGCATAGTCACGACTATGCCCCTCCATCTTAGTGATGGTTTCTTCGTGAGCCTCGATCATGTCATTGGCCTCACCAAGTTGTTCCAAGAGAGCAACGAAGTGCTTCTTGGGTTTCCCCTTGAGCTTACTCATAAAAGACTCAAATTCATTTTCTTCCTCCTTCGACCCCTCATTTTCATCAACGCAATCCGTCAAGGAAGGATTAGTAATGATGGTAGTTTTGATGTTGGGGGTTACCTTGTTGGTGGCTTTAGCCATGAGGCACTTGGCGGTGATGTTCTCATTGGGCGAGTCGAAGAGGGACACCCGTGGAGTTGTCGCAATGGCAGCGGAGGCCATGGCAACCGTCTCACCATCTTCATATTCATCATCATCCTCATTGTATTCTTCTTGTGCCACCAACCCCTTGGAAGGAGTCTTCTTGGTGAAGTTGTTCTTGTTGGGGAAGGACTTGGCCTTGTCTTTTCAGATGAGCTTGCCACCATTGTATTCCCTCTTCTCATATGGGCACTCCGCAACAAAGTGGCTCACATTGCCACAATTATAGCATGTCCTCACATGTTGCTGCCCTTGGCGCCACTTGAGTTGTTCTTGCTGAAGTTGTGCCTTGAGTTCTTCTTGCTCCAAAATTGCCTTGAAGCGAGAGCCATGTGCTCATGATAAGCATATTTTGTATCTTCGGGGTTACTCTCCTCTTCTTCCTCTTCATCCTCTCCTTCCACACTAGCCTTGGCCTTCAAAGCAAGGTTGGGTTTCTTTACCCGTTGAGAGCGCAACACCGCATTGTTGATGGTCTTGTCCAAGATTCTCATAGCAACAAACTCATCCAACACTTCACTTGAGGACAAGGTATGAAAGTCCGGCCTTTGACGGATGACATGGCCTTATGGTAGGGCATCATGGCCTTGAGAAACTTGCACTTGATCCAATTGTCATCCGTATCCTTGCTCCCATGATCTCGGAGTGAGATCACGAGAGTGGTTAATCTCCGGTAGAGCTCACGAGGTTCTTCATCTTCATTCATCGCAAACTCATCGGCTTCATCTTGCACCACTTCATAGTTGGAGCGTTGAATGCTTGCGCTTCCCTTGTAAATGGAAACAACATGTTGCCATGCTTCCTTGGCCACGGTGAAAGGTCGGAGATGCGCAATATCTTCGGATGGAATTGCATCTTGGATGATGAAGAGAGCGGACTCGTTGAATTGATTATCTGCTGCTTCTCTAGGGGTGAAGTTGCTTGGGTCATGCGGGTAGAAACCTTGCTCAATAATTCTCCAAAGATTAGTATTACTATGATTTAAATGACGTTTAAAGCGATAGACCCAAGAGGCAAAATCCTCATTTTTCACAAACTTAGGAGGAGGACCAACATGATTCAAATGAGTGGAGGGAACCGGTCCTCCATAAGTAAGTGGAGGTTCAACATGGGCAAAGATGCCATTTCCACTTCTACCACTAGATGAAGGAACTTTGTCACTCATAGCTTCCCCTTGTCGGAGTTAGCATCCGTCACCTTGTTAGCGGGATCACCCACTTTCATTGGTGCGGTGGATAATTTAAGGCCTTCTAAAAACTTGTTGAACATGCCTTCAACCTCGGTCATCATGGAGGTTTTCAATGTGTCCAAAGCCGCATTGAACTCCTCACGAGAGACCAAGGATCCCCCGTCGGCCGTAGACGAGGACGGAATCACACCGGGGTGCTCCTCCCCGCCGTCTACGGTGTCAACCATACTCTTCGGACGGTAAAGTCCTTAATAAAGAGACGAGGCTCTGATACCAATTGAAAGGATCGATGTAGTTAGCTAGAGGGGGGTGAATAGGCAACTAACAATTTTTAGCTATTCTTTACCAAATTAAACTTTGCATCAAAGTAGATTGTCTAGATATGCAACTAAGTGAGCAACCTATATGATGCAACAACAACAAGTACAAGAGCAAACAAGGGATACAACACAATATAGCTTGCACAAGTAAAGGTGAGAGATAACCAAGAGTGGAGCCGGTGGAGACGAGGGTGTGTTACCGAAGTTCCTTCCCTTTGAGAGGAAGTACGTCTCCGTTGGAGCGGTGTGGAGGCACAATGCTCCCCAAAAAGCCACTAGGGCCACCGTATTCTCCTCACGCCCTCACACAATGCGAGATGCCGTGATTCCACTATTGGTGTCCTTGGAGGCGGCGACCGAACCTTTACAAACAAGGTTGGGGCAATCTCCACAGCTTAATTGGAGGCTCCCAACGATACCACGAAGCTTCACCACAATAGAATATGGCTCCGCGGTGACCTCAACCGTCTAGGGTGCTCAAACACCCAAGAGTAACAAGATCCGCAAGGGATTAGTGGGGGAATCAAATTTCTCTTGGTGGAAGTGTAGATCGGGGCCTTCTCAACCAATCCCTAGAAAATCAACAAGTTTGATTGGCTAGGGAGAGGGATCGGGCGAAAATGGAGCTTTGAGCAACAATGGAGCTTAGGGAGGGAAGAGATAGTCAACTTGGGGAAGAAGACCCCCCTTATATAGTGGGAGGAAAGATCCAACCGTTACCCACTTACTCAGCTCGCGACATGCGGTACTACCACACATACCCACGGTACTACCGCACGGGCGTGCGGTACTACCGCTAGGCAGTGCGGTACTACCGCTCGTGCGGCAGGGGCCAGACGAGGCCCTGTTGCGTAAGCAACGAGCGGTAGAACCGCCGGAGCGGTACTACCGCGCGCCCTTGCGGTACTACCGCAAGGCAGGGTTCACTCTGGGCTGGGAAGACACGGACTAATAAAATTACATCCGTGGCTACTTCCGCTGAGTTTCGGTCTGTGCGAAAATCCGGCACGGTACTACAGCTCACAGGGAGCGGTACTACCGCGTAGGGTGCGGAAGTAAAAAATTACTTCCGCCCCTACTTTCGCGCGTGCCACCGTTCTAGGCTAGAGGGCACTGTACTACCGCACGACGCGGTACTACCGCTGCCAAGGGCGGTACTACCGTGGGCCACTGCAGTACTACTGCTCCCTTGAGCAGTACTACCGCACGCCACAGAACAATAGCACTTGGAGGCCTTCATCTTCGCAACGACAAGGGAAAACGACCGGTGCTCCAATGAAGCGAAGGAAAGGTGATGCAAAGGAACAGATGTGTACGTGTTGATTCCACCCTAACCTTTCCGAAGCGGACCCCCTCTTAATAGTACGGCTTTCCTACGACTCAAATCAACCAAAAAGAAACATAGAGAAACACCGTCTTCGATAGGCTCCGAGGGGCACCGAATCATCTTGTGCCTAGACATGAGATATCTGAAATGCTCAATGCACACGATTAGTCCGCAAATGCATGGTCATCAATCACCAAAACCACTTAGGGAGAAATATGCCTTACACCAACTATAGTTGGCCAAACATGTCGTTTTTCACTGCCCGACCCATGAGCATGCATGCCCGACATGTATTGTGTCCGACCCATCACACGATTAAATGGGTTGTGCATGGCCCGTGGGATGCCGTGTGTCGTCTCATTCAACGAGGTGAGATATGCGTGACGGCACGACATGACCCGTTTATTTTTTTTATTTCTATTATTTTTCCAAAAAATGACGAAAAAATTGGCCAAACAACAACTCAAAAGGTTGAAAAGCATGCGGGCCGATCCGTGTGTCGGACTGGCCTATTTACCATGTGTGTCGTGCTTGTCCGCCGAGGTGAGGCCCATGTGTTTTAGGGTAGGTGAAGCCCACGTGCCGGCATGACGTGGCCTGTTTATAAATGGACCGTGCTGACCAGCCCCGCTTAGGCACCTGTCAGGTCATGTCGGGCCCGGACCTGACCATTGGTCACCTATGCCAACCAAACTTGGCCACGTGGGTCGACCCACTAGCTCGTATGCCTGGTACGTGATGGCCCGACACGACATGTGGCTAAGTGGGCCGTGCCTGGCACGTGGCACGGCTGTGAGGCCAGACACATGTGCCGACACAGCAGGATCCTTTAATATCTATAGGAAAAAATATGCAAAAACAAAAATAGCCAAAAAAACACAATCCATAGCACGCGACCCATTAGGACTAAACGTGCCATGGGCGGGCCCATTTAGTACATGAGTCGTGCATGGGCCCGTGTGCTGGCACGGCACAACCCACTTATAAACATGTCTAGGTGGGACCTACCATGCCTGACATGTTTATGCGTGGGCCGGGCCGGGCCGGGCGTGTGGTGCCGGCCCACTTTACCAGGTCTCCCAAGTCCCAACGCATGGAAGTTCACAAGCGTCGAGTTATTATATTTTCTCATCACAAAAGGAAGAAGCGTTGAATTGAAAGGCGAGTCTTTTCAGCCGGCCACTTGAGCTCCTCCGCCATCGGCATCCCCGTCGCGTCGCACCTCGCCGCTACACCAACCCACCCCACCCCACGTATTCCCCGCACCGCACCTTTCCCCCCTTCCCCGGCCTCGGCGAGACCGCGCGCGGCGCACCATGACGAGCTCCGCCTCCTCCTCCCCTTCCCGCAAGGTACCAAACCCTAACCCCCGCCCCGCCCCCGGGCCACGCCCAATCTCGTCGATCCCCCTTCCGATCCGGCCCCGCCGGATTCGCCTCGCGCCCGATTCGGCTGAATTAACCCTGCTGTTCGCGCGCAGGTGCTGAGCAAGATCGCGTGCCTCCGGCTGCAGAAGGAGCTCGGCGAGTGGCAGGCCAGCCCTCCCGGCGGCTTCACCTACAAGGTCTCCGACAACCTCCAGCGGTGCCTGCCCCTACACCCTTCCCTCTCCCCCGCTCCCCGCCCGACCAATCCAGTCCCCCCGTTCGGTCTGCCGTAGTATTGATCCGCTGCGGACCTTTTATCTTGGCTACAATACAATTTCATTCTCGTAATCTGTTTTATATACCGGACAAAGGCAATATGAAAATCATGATGGGTGGCACGGCAACAGGTGGGTCATCGAGGTGTCGGGGGCAGAGGGGACGCTCTACGCCGGCGAGACGTACCGGCTGCAGGTTGACTTCCCGGAGCAGTACCCCATGGAGGCTCCACAGGTGAGAGAGAGAGATCCCCTGTTCTTTCTACTTCCTTTAGCTCGTACCTTACGCGTAGAGCTTGCGTTATTTTGGACCGCTCTGATGGATGTTTTGGTGCAGGTTATATTTATGCATCCGGCGCCGATGCATCCGCACATTTACAGCAATGGGCACATCTGTCTAGGTATAATTCTTGTTGCTCCTTTTGATACGTGTTTAGTTTTTGTGTTTGATGCTTTTGCACGCTTGAGTGGCATATGGAAGTCCATTAACTACCCTTTTCGTGTTAACACTCAAGATTGATAAGATTATCTTCGACCATCTATCGGGTGGATTAATGGTTTATCACCTATGGGTGGGCCTATAGGCGAGGTCGCGTGAACGTACAGCCAACAACGAGCTGCCCCCTCGCTAGGTTTTTTTAGCCTTGCTCCCGCGCTAGGCAGCCTCGAGCGCGCGCGTTCGCGACAGAAAAAACATGGGCCAAGCCGCATGCACGTATGCAAGGCCCAAGCTGGCAAGCTGTTGTGGCTTGCTTTTCGGTTTATTTGGCGAATATGGTATAAACCGATTACCAGACCGAAAAGGTCGGTTAACCAAATTTTCGGTTTCCTATTTTGTGTTGACTTTTTCGGTTTCCATCTTTGCAAACCGAATTAAAAAAAAAAGAATGGTAGAAACCGAATTTTCAGTTTATACCGAATGCCCAGGCCTAATATGACCCATGCATGGACGGATGCCTTGCTCTGCTTCTAAATTAACGTGTATAAAAGCTAAAAATATGTACTGATATGACGTTATTCCTGGTCCACCAATATGCTTGGATACATACAGAGGAAATTTAATAGCACACATAATTTTCTTAAGACGGAGGTTATGGTATTAAATTATGGGTCTCTGAACTAAATCCACTATTTTTTTTTTAATATTCTTCTGCTGAGTAACTTAAACAAAAGTATTAATAAACATCCTATAAGATTTGTGACCATCATACATTAGTTTTATATGCATCAAGTCCCAAGATGCTTATAGCCACGACAATTTACCTGTGACAAAAGCACAACCTCCTAGCTTATAATTTTCATCTTTGCAGCTTGGCATCCGACCAGTACCTTGGTAGTGCCCTTTATGGACTGGATGGATAGTTCATCGCTAATTGATTATCCAGTACAATGCTACCTGTGTTAATGCCAGCATAGATCAAATATACTGATGAACTGAATCATGCAGATGAATAAATAATGTTGTCTATTAAACCTCTGTATACCTGAGAAATGTCTTCTATTATTAGTAAAAGAACATATAGCCTAATAAACAGAGTAAAAGAACATCTGTTTTTGGGCAAACCATGTAACTTAGGCTCTTTCCCATTTTACCATGTCTCACAAATGGACAAACATTGTTTCATTCAAATGACCGAGCTATGGCTAACCATGAACCTAGTTTCACTGACCATGTCAAGTATGAAATTTAAGTATGCATATATTTGCATTGCTGTAGCCAAATTTTGACGGTCACTAGGATCTTCCGTTTCTTTTTCTCTCTGAAATAACTATATTTAGCTTTAACAAACTTGCTATAGGCTCCGTCTGTTTGAGCTTTAGGAACCAGCTTCTCATGAAAGAAAGTGGAAGCTGGAAAAAAACATCAAACTGCAGCCCGCTGGCTAGCCACAAGTGCTTCCTGCACGAAGCACATCCGGGGGTAACTTCCTGCACGAAGCTGCGTGGCTCTTAGCGGTAACCCTGTCTTATTTCACAAATTATAGATAAATTGCCCCCAAGCGCCCCGATTCCCTGTCATCTCCCAGCAGCAAACCTAGCCAGCGCCCCAGCCTCCTCTTGCACGAATGCTTCCGCTCTCTTGTACACTGCTATGTGATGCAGGCCATGCACGACACTTTCCTAAACTAACGACCGGACAACCTTGATCATAATTACTGATCCTAACCGGACTCTCAACTAGGAAACCTACAAGTACTAGACAGGTACTACACGTGTACCAGAACCCACATAATCTCGCTAATCATAGTATTGAAACTATACGTTCCTGATTCAAATCCAAGTTGAACAAGTTGGATTATTTCCAACTGCCCCCATCTCGACTGCTGCCTCCCCGCATCTCGTGTCGCCATCCCTGCACCCCCCACCGCTCCTCGCCGTCCTTGCATCGACCACCCTTCACTGGCCGGACAATTATTAACTACATGGACAAGTGACATGACAATAAATTTTTTGTGCTCTCGTTTATTCTATTTATGCATCTTTGAGCAGGAGAGAAATATTATTATGAAATACACTCTCTGTTCCTAAATATAAGAGGTTTTTGCAGTTCAATTTAAACTGCCAAAACGTCTTATATTTATAAACAGGGGTAGTAGTTTATACATTAGTATATAATAAAAAAACCATTTACTGTTGGTCAAAATACCATTTAAACAAGCTATTAACTAAGATTCGGCAAATCACACCGATCTGGGCACTCTGGCGGTATTTCAGCCTTTTCACCAGCTCACAACCGCTTCCGCAGCTACGCTGCCAAACAGTTAACCTTCATCACAGCCACTTCCTCGATTGCCACCGCAGCAAGTCTATAGATGCTTCGGTCGAAGCTGCAGCCCAAACAAACAAGTCCATATGTACTACAGTGAATTCCCACACCATGTGTCACAAGTCTTCCTGGCCCAGTCTATTTACTTACCCGTTATTCCGCTCAACTTTGATCAATTCACATATAGCGTTTTTTTTTTTAAAGATGAGATAAGACAGCTCACTATATTGTCAAGCCATGTCTTTCTAAGACCAATAGATATCTGGACGTTTGGTGAACATCCAGTACCTTTTGCCTCTTAGTTTGTTTATTAATGTAAGGTTGAGCCATAACAGTTAGCTCTTTCATCCATTTTTATTTCTTTGCATCATTTTATAAACCTATTCAATGTAAGGTTGTTTTTGTGGGTTCTTGAGTATCTATCGACGTGTCTAGTTTTATTTAACAACTGCCATGTTTTGACTTTGCTACAATAGTGCATTTTCATGTGCCGAGACACCAGCTTTCTAACGATTCACTTTTCTGCAGATATATTGTATGACTCATGGTCACCAGCAATGACGGTCAGTTCCGTGTGCATCAGCATCTTGTCCATGTTGTCAAGTTCACCAGCTAAGGTTACCCAGCCCCCTCTGCACTATCTACAGTCTAAATGAACGGTCATCTAACTGTACATATTGTTTGCATGCAGGAACGCCCATCTGATAACGATCGCTATGTCAGGAACTGCCGCAACGGGAGGTCGCCGAAGGAAACGAGGTGGTGGTTTCATGATGACAAAGTGTGATGGGCCCCAGCTGGTTTCTTCCCCCGGCATCAGCAGCTCTTATACATCATCATCCTGCCTACCCTAGTATGGCGTGCGTCGTTCATGAAAAAGATTATTTAGGCAAGTATTTCAAGCCATCTATTTGGCGGCAAATTGACATGCCCATGTATGTGGTTTTGTACATGATGAACCTGCACCTGTATCAACTCCCGTGCTTACCAACTGTTATCCCTTTTGATATGATGAAAGTAGTAATCGAGTGTTATCTTATTATTAATAGAGGCACCAAGTGCTGGCTGGGCCTTGTTTGCTTGATTTCGTGATCATTTGATTAGACATCAGCGAAGGTTCATATTCTAGAACCTTTTGCCGTAGACATCATAATCGGTTCAATGTTGAATCGTAAATTTGTAATCCTAAGAGCGACCCAAACCAGTTTTAGAGCGTATCCAACACAGCCCTATAATTTGATGACCCAAAACCAGTTTTAGGTTTTTTTTAGACAAAAAAACCAGTTTTAGGTGTTTCCAACAGCAGAGGTCATCGAACGTTAAGCGTGCGGACCCGCACCCTACGGGTTCGAGAACTATGTAGACATGACTGAGACACCTCTCCGGATGCTTGATACGTCTTCAATGTATCTATAATTTTTTATTGTTCCATCTATTATATTATCCATCTTGGATGTTTTATATGTATTTATATGCCATTTTATATTATTTTTTGGACTAATCTATTAACCTAGAGCCTAGTGCCAGTTTCTCTTTTTTCCATGTTTTTGAGTTCTACTGAAAATGAATACCAAACGGAGTCCAAACGAGCTGAAACTTTACGACGATTTTTTATGGACCAAAAGAAGCCCACGGAGTATCGGAAATGGACCAGAGAAGCCACGAGACATCCACAAGGGTGGAGGGCGCCCCCCCCCCTAGGGCGTGCCCCCTGCCTTGTCGTCGCCTCGTGGACCCCCTGACTTGTTCCCGGCGCCAAAAATTCCTATAAATATAAAAAAAAAACCAGAAATAAACCTAGATTAGAAGAATGATGTGATGGACAAGACCCATCCGCCATGCCCTCCCCTCCATCTGCGACGTTCAAGGAGGACCGCGGGTGAGCATGACCTCGCCGCGGCATCTTAGGATGGCGGGAGCCGCTGGCACCCTCCTCCCCACCTGGCCGGCCGGATGCGGAGGAGCAGTGGGGGCACCAAGCGAGCGGACCACATCCCAAATCTCGTTGATGATGACGTCAGCGTCGATGCCGTTGCAATCGATGCGATGGAAGGCGAGGTGGTGTGGGATGTGGTGCAGTGCTTCGACCTTGACGAGCACGAAGATGCATGAGAACTCACTGCCATGGAGGCAGGCGTGCTCGAGCCTGAACAAGTTGGCGAAGCCGGCGACGCTGGCCGCCACCCCCCTCCTGTTCCACAGCTCAAGCGGCATCTTTTCCAAGGACAGGCTCACCACATGACGGTAGGAGAAGGAGAAAGCGTTGTCCCCCGCATTGTGCGGAAGGATCCAGATCGGGCGGTTGTCCAAGCAGATAGGGCTAGCCCTCATAGCAGCCACCTATTCGGATTCTCGTTGGAACACCACGAAGACGGTGCCCACCGCACTGCCGACGAACCGAACAGCCGTAATACCCAGGTGGTGGCGAAGGACACGCTTGAGCCATGGCAGGAAGGCAGGTCTAGGGGGAGTGATGTTGACGAGGCAGACAAGCGAGTTCTGGTCATCAACCATGGGGTAGTGGACATCTAGGGAAGAGGGGCGGCCATGCACCACCGGCTCCATAGCTGCGAGCAGCAAAGGGAGGGAGCTGGAAGGAGGGCCGTGCTCGCAAAGACGGGCAGAGGAGGCAGAGGCGAGTGATGGAGAGTGGCTCGAGCGGGCCGGCGTACTTAGCCAGTGCTACAAGACCTGACATCTCTTTCGCTGTTAGCAAACTGAGTCGGTTTGTCTCAAAACCAGGAGATGTGCATTGGAAAGCTCTGGAGAGAGTTTTGCGTTATTTGAAAGGCATTGCGAATTATGGAATTCACTACACCGGGCACCCAAAGGTGCTTGAAGGGTATAGTGACTCAAACTGGATCTCAGATGCTGATGAGATAAAGGCCACGAGCGGTTATGTATTCACTCATGGAGGTGGCGCTGTTTCTTGGAAGTCTTGCAAGCATACCATCTTAACGAGGTCAACAATGAAAGCAGAACTCACAGCACTAGATACAGCTACGGTCGAAGCAGATTGGCTTCGTCGGCTCTTGAATGACTTGCCGGTTGTTGAGAAACCTGTACCGGGTATCCTTATGAACTGCGACAATCAAACTGTAATCACGAAAGTGAGCAGTTCAAAGCAAAACATGAAGTCAACAAGACACATTCAGAGAAGGTTAAAGTCTGTCGGGAAAATGAGAAACTCCGGAGTTATTGCATTGGATTATATCCAAACATCTAAAAATCTGGCAGATCCTTTCACTAAGGGTCTATCACGTAATGTGATAGGTAATGCATCGAGGGAGATGGGTATGAGACCCACAATATGAGTTGTTCACAGTGGTAACCTAGTCTATGTGATCGGAGATCCCGTGAATTAGATGTGGAAGACAAGTTGTTGGCCAACTGAGAGGAGAGTATCCTTACTATTAATACCACTTCATGAAGATGCAATACTCTCCTAATCTGCATGGCAGGTTGATGTATATCTTAATGTGTTCTAAGTGGTTCATTGAAGCAGAGATGTCGTCCTGCAGAACATCTTTTGAAGAACGCACCTATATGAGTCTGATTGTTAAACGTTGCAATCTATGAGAGTAGGGTTCTCTCTAGTAAACTCATGAAAGGTCTCGGAGTATGACGCATAAGCTCCACCCCCGGGGAAGACCCACGGTAGCCACATATCGGTCAAGGCTTTATGTGAAGCTAGATTCGCAGAAAACTTGCAGTTCAAGGCCCAGTCCACTGTCCAAGTTGCTTACTAGTGTAGCATAGAGTTCTAGGTGGAAGTTCAACTTAACAGTCTCCACTATAGTACCGGTATATAAAACAGTGTTTTGGAACCAAAGGCAAATTTTGTGTGCCTCTGGGATCTGGTGGGGGATTGCTAGAATTTTGTCTATTTTGGGCCTAGCCCAATAGCAGTTTCAGAAATTCCTAATAAATCCTAGAGGCCCACGCAGCCCATTCGTGCAAGGCAAGAGGTGAAACTAAAGTTTAGTCCCACATTGCTAGTTTAGAGGGAGTTGGAGCTCTTTATAAGGGAGGCTCTTTCTCCACATGTATGAGGATGAGAACAAGAGGGACATCCACGCGCGCTCCTCCTCCGCCGCCCGCCTCGCCTCGTCACGACGCGCCGCGGGTTGCGGGAACGAGCCGATGTCTAAATTTTTGCCACGCACGACGGGTATACGAAAGGTCACGCGGAAGCTGAAAAGTTTTTGTTGTAGTGGAGATTGAATACGAACGACGCACCTCTTCGCCTGCTGCCTGTTCGTTTCGTCTCCCTCGTTCTCTTCAGCTCCCGGCGCAGCCTCTCGCCTCCTTCTCTTGCGCCTATAAAAGGGAGGTCGCTCCTCTCAGAGAGACGCACCAGAACTTCTCCTTCCTCTCGCCACAAGTTCCTGAGCACTGCGCTGCTGCTACGTTCTTCCCCATCCCGGCTTGCGACGTGCACCGCAGGTCGGGACAGTAGGCCTCCAAAACCGCACCTCTTTGAGTCCTGTACGGAAGAAGGGTGATAAGGTTTTTGGGGAGCGCTTCGCGCGACTACTGACTTCTTCGTCACAGACGCCCCGGACTCCGACGACTACTTCCCCGACGACGACTTCTTCCCCGACGTCGACAACCTCCTCAACGACATGGCTGGCGAGGACACCGACCCCAAGTCCAGCGCTTCTGCTGCTGCTGTCCCGTACGCGTTCTTCCTCTTTCTATTAGAGGCCCTGCTATAGTTCCTTGATCTAGTGTTTGCCCTAGATATGTTAGACTCTGTTTCATATATGCAACTTGCTATACTGTCTGCTCTAGAAGTGTTTAGTTATAGTTCATATATAAAGATGATGTTTACCTTCTCTTTGTCAAATAGCATGACTTGTTTTATCTAGTCGTACTTTATCTAGTATTTTTGTTAATAAAATCATTCAGAAAATTGCTCATATTTCCAACATACTCAACCCACAATCTACCATACATGTAACTTTCTATTTTTGAGAAACACCATATATGTATCTTTTTTTTTTAGAAAACCCATATATGTAATTTAGATATAGACAAATCTAGATTGTTTTTTTTGAGGGGTATATAGACAAATCTAGATGGGTTGCAAATACGATAAGAACAATATATGCGCATAGATCTACCTACCATGTAGTAGATGTGTGGCCCAGTTTCTTGCCACATTTGGGCCTAGTTCAGACTCGAATCTTATAAAATGGCAGAATACTAATGTCATGCATATATATAGTTGGATTCTCATTAACAGAAATGAAATCCTACTATTCAAATCTGCGTATCCCCGTGTAGAAATGAAAAATATTTAGATTTTTTTAATATAATGGAAAAACATTTAGATTCGCAAAAATAAATAAATTAGATGAGTTGCAGATATGGCTGATATGCACATATATCTATGTAATATATATGTGCGGCCTGGTTTCTCGCCACATTTGGGCCCGGTTCAGATTTGAACATCTCATTTAGCATCACCTCACCCACTTGCATATATATATATATATATATTGGCAGAATATTAATGCCATACATGTATAGTTGGATTCGCATTAAGAGGAATGAAATCCTACTATATTTTTGCTGCGTACGTATCCGCGCGTAGGATATATACTCACTATTGACACTAGTATATATCGAAATAATCTCCAATTAATGTCCAGTAGAAATACACAGGATCCTAGCATTTTATATTTGAAGGAGAAAAATTAATACCATATATTCGTAATTAAAGATACCCCATCAATGTGAAAACACACATGCAAGTCGGAAAAGCCTATATAAAGGAACTGCCATTCTCCTGAATTCTCACATCCCCTTCTCTCTGTCTGCACGTCGTCCATTCTCCCGAAAGAAAGAAGCTAGCCATGGGCGGCGCCACCGGCATGGTCGTGCTCATGGTGACAATAATTCCGGCGGCGTTGCTGCATATGGTATCGGCCGGTGGCACGCCGCCCTTCTCGTGCTGGCCGGGGGCGCCGTACGTCCGCTTCTGCGACCAGCGGGTGCCGGTCGAGCAGCGCGCGGCGGACCTGGTGGCGCGGCTGACGCTGGCGGAGAAGGTGTCGCAGCTGGGGGACGTGGCGGCGGCGGTGCCGCGGCTGGGCGTGCCGGCGTACAAGTGGTGGTCGGAGGGGCTGCACGGGCTGTCCATGTGGGGCAAGGGCATGCACTTCACCGGCGCCGTCAAGCAAGTGACCAGCTTCCCGCAGGTGCTGCTCACCACCGCCTCCTTCGACGAGAAGATCTGGTACTTCATCGGCCAGGTATGTACACCGTTCATGTACAGTTCATGTTCGTGTCTGCGAGATCTTCTTCGATACAAGCAGTGTATCTTCTGTCTGAATTTTTTTACATGGTTATTATATTGATTTAATAAATACAAGGTGATTATATTTATCAGTTTTGCTAGAACTCATCTAGATGAGATTTAATTTGGTCTCATTCATTTTTTATAGTCACTGGATGTGATGCTATAAGATGCGTGTGTGCTGACGTGGGTTGTATCCGTTCTTGTTTTCCAGGTGAATGAGACCAAATTACGTCTCATCTAGATGAGTTCTAGGTACTCCCTATATTTATATGAACTGTGTTGCTAAATCTTAGTCGACCTGAGCTGAGACTTGATATTATATCCATGAGATCTTACCTAGAGATTCGTGCAAATTTTTCCTTTTATATGAATGTAATAATCATTCATCGGGTTATAATCGTACGTGGATGGTATGTAGGCGATCGGCGTGGAGGCGCGGGCGTTGTACAACATCGGGCAGGCGGAGGGGCTCACCATCTGGTCGCCGAACGTGAACATCTACCGGGACCCGCGGTGGGGGCGCGGCCACGAGACCCCCGGCGAGGACCCGATCACGGTGAGCAAGTACGCCGTCGCCTTCGTGAGGGGCCTGCAGGGGCCCTCGCCGACGACGCTGCAGACCTCGGCGTGCTGCAAGCACGCCACCGCCTACGACCTGGACGACTGGCGCGGCACCGTCCGCTACAGCTTCAACGCCAGGGTGAGCCCCCAGGACCTGGCCGACACCTTCAACCCGCCGTTCAGGAGCTGCGTGAGCGAAGGGCAGGCCAGCTGCGTCATGTGCGCCTACACCTCCGTCAATGGCGTCCCCGCCTGCGCCGACTACAACCTCCTCACCAAGACGTTCAGGGGGGAATGGGGGTTGAAGGGGTACGTGGCCTCCGACTGCGACGCGATCGCGCTGGTGCACGACGGGCAGCACTTCAGGCCCACGCCGGAGGACACGGTGGCCACCACGCTCAAGGCCGGGATGGACATGAACTGCGGGAACTACACGCAGGTGCACGGCATGGCCGCGCTCCGGCAGGGGAAGATGACGGAGCGGGACGTGGACAAGACGCTCGTCAACCTCTTCTCGGTGAGGATGCGGCTCGGGCACTTCAACGGCGACCCCCGGAGCAACCCGCTGTACGGGCACTTCGGCGCCAACGACGTGTGCTCTCCCGCCCACAAGAACCTGGCGCTCCATGCGGCGGAGAGCGGCATCGTCCTGCTCAAGAACGACGCCGGCATCCTCCCGCTCCGCCGGTGGACGGTCGGGTCGGTCGCCGTCATCGGCCCCAACGCCAACGACCCCGGGGCGCTCCTCGGCAACTACTTCGGCCCGCCGTGCGAGACCATCACGCCGCTCCGGGGGCTCAACGGGTACGTGAAGGACGTGAGGTTCGAGCCCGGGTGCATCGATACGGCGTGTTGGTCCGCCGCGACGGGCAAGGCGGTGGCGGTGGCGAGGTCGACGGACCACGTGATCCTGTTCATGGGGACGAGCCACGTGCAGGAGGAGGAAGGGCGGGACAGGACGAGCCTGCTGCTCCCCGGGCAGCAGCAGAGCCTCATCGAAGCCGTGGCCAGCGCGGCGAAACGGCCGGTGATCCTGGTGCTCCTCACCGGCGGTCCGGTCGACGTGACGTTCGCGAAATTCAACCCCAAGATCGGTGCCATCGTGTGGGCCGGATACCCCGGGCAGGCCGGCGGGCTTGCCATCGCCAAGGTGCTCTTCGGGGAGCACAACCCCAGCGGCAGGCTGCCGGTGACGTGGTACCCCGAGGAGTACATGAGGGTGCCCATGACGGACATGCGGATGCGCGCCGACCCGGCCACCGGCTACCCCGGCCGTACCTACCGCTTCTACCGGGGACCGACCGTCTACAAGTTCGGCTACGGCCTCAGCTACTCCAGGTTCTCCCGCCGGCTAGCAGCCTCAGGACTGGCCGGTCATCAGAAGAGCCTGCTCGCCGGCCTGACCTCGACGGCAGCAGCGGACGGCGGCGCGAGCCACTACGACGTGGAGGAGGTCGGGGCCGAGAGGTGCGAACAGCTCAAGTTCCCGGCGGTGGTCGAGGTGGAGAACCACGGTCCCATGGACGGAAAGCACTCGGTGCTGATGTTCCTCCGGTGGCCCAACGCGACGGGTGGGCGCCCGGCGAGCCAGCTGGTTGGGTTCCAAAGCCAGCACCTCGAGGCCGGCGAGAAGGCTAGCCTGACGTTCGATGTCAGCCCCTGCGAGCACTTGAGCAGGGCGAGGGAGGACGGCAAGATGGTGATCGACGGAGCCTCACACTTCCTCTTTGTTGACGAGGACGACGAGGCCGAGATCAGCTTCGACGCCTGAACTAACTCTCCGTAGTTATTGTTAGTCTGTTTTTGGCGGGGGTAAAAGATGGATTGCATAGCGGGTTTGTTGCGGCGACACAATTAACCGGCGCCTCGAAGAGCTAATTGTTCGAGCAACATCAAGAAATGCTTGCCAGCTTAGTGTAGCTATGTAATGGAATTGTCTGTTTCTAAATCCTCAATGAGAATTTCTTTTACATGATCAATGAGATTCTTGTTTCCGTGTCCATAATCTTGAATTGTTTTTCTTTCTTTTAGAAAACAGGCACAAGGGGCGCATGTCTTTGAATTAATAAAGCCAACGTAGGCTAAGGTAGCACAACGTTAAGTTCTTACAAACCAGGCATAATAAAGCAGAAATACAAATCACGACTCTAACACGAGCGATGAGATAACTAAGGCCCCACAAGATCCGCCTCAAGATCTCCTATGAATAGCGTGAAGATGCTTGATCTTGAGAAGGATGCCCGCCTCCACCTCATTGTCCTGTCCTACCTCTTCCCTGGAGTATGCCATTGCTGGAAATAAATAGAGAACATTTAAAGATATAGTTAGTTGGATGGGACGGAATGGTTCCCTCAATGGTAAGTTTGTTACGAGTAGGTCATAGCGCCCAAGCTAAAGTACTAGACGTTCTCCAAGCTAAGCGACGTTGCTGCCCGCGAGCGTTCTTGAGTGGCGCAAGAATCTCTACCATCGAATTTGGATTCCAATTTTGCCCAAAACAGTCTTGTACACAACTCCACACGAATTTTGCAAGAGCCCATTGGAACAGAATGTAGTTGGGGCTTTTTGGAGCTCCACATAAAGCGCAACACCTGTTACCTAGGCCATGATGTTTTTGAAGGTTAATAGCGAAGGCCAGACGATCTTTTTTTTCACGACACGTTGAGGAGGGGGGGAGGGGGGCAAGTAGCTAAAATTACGAATCATGTATTATTTGGGATTAAAAAAATCAAAGTTTGAACAATTGTTCCAAATTGAAAAATATTTACGATTTCAGAAAAGGGACTATTTTTTGAATTTTAATAAACATCTTTGTATTTATGAACAAATTTTGAATTTGATGAATTTTTTTAAATTTAATGATTTTTTTTTGTATTTTGCGAACACAATTTTCAATTTGATGAAGATTTTTTTTGTATGTTGATGAACATTCTTTCTATTCAATGAAATTTTTTTGTATTCGATGAACATTTTTTGAAATTGATGAAAAAAGTTTGAATTCAATGAACAAAAGTTGTCTACAAAGTGAAAAGGGAAATAGAATAAGAACAAAAAAAATAAAGAAAAACTTAAACTGCTTCTGAGAAGGTTCTAGAACCTTCCACCCTTCCCAAATTGGGTTTGGAGGAAACCTAAATGGGCCGGCCCTATAGCACAGGGCGCTCCCACCCGGATTTTAGACCGGCCTACTCGTCCCGTCCCAGCGAAAAAGAAGGCCCAACAAACAATGGCCCAGCTCAGCCGGCTTCAACCTAGCCCAACAAACAACGCACGCAGCGACACTGGGAGCGCCTGCTCGTCCCCGACCTCGGCCGCTCGGCTCCCGATCTCGCCGGCTCGCCGGACGCCGTCGCCCGTGGCCGCCTGCCTCTCCGCCCCGCCCCAGCCCTCCCGCCCGACCGGCGCTCGGCACCACCGGGCCCCTCTGGCGCCCCTGCAAGCCGGCGCCCGCCGCCCAGTCCGCTCTCCCCCGACTCCGGCACTCGGCCGGCAGCAAGCCAGCAGGGCAGCCCTGCCCGGCGGCCAGCCTTTAGCCCGATTTGAGTACTTGAGGTGAGCTGCCTATTCCCGCAATTTCTGATTTAGGGTTTCATCTTTGCTGCCCGTTGCATCAATCGGGTGGAAGAGTCAAGTCCATTGCGTTGACGAAACAATCAGTGCAAGAACACACTGTCCTGTGAACACATACACATAGATTTTGCTATCCAGTGCATGCATGGACACCTGATTAGTGACATAACAATGATTTATCTGATTGTTTGCCACTCTTAACAATCTGAATGTACTATTATGTAGGCTTCTCTTATGCAAATTTGAGAATTTTATTATGTCTGTAAGGCCATACTGATCTGTTTCGATGTGCTACTGGTAAATTAGTTACAACGATGGCATGTCATATTTGTTGTCGAATTAGTTTTTAGGTGGACCACCCTGTTTTAACATCCTAGAAAAAATTAGGGCTTTTTTTTCCATTTTGTGAGAACCAGGGTTTGAATTGAACCCTGGTTGGCAGCCTCACACCTGGAGGCTGGAGAACTTACCACCGTGCAGCATTCTTTTTGCGATGCAAAACTTCTAAGTAGTTCGTTTTCGCCCCTGTGTGAGTAGTGTTCCTGACTTGCTTCCTGTGGCTCCGGTAAATTTTGTGTCGTGCTTGCCTAGGTTCCAAGGGGGCAGCCCCTGAAACAATGCCGGCCTCCTTCCCGTGAGGAAATTTTAAAGTAGCTAATGCACTGTTTCAGCTTCAGAGAGGTTTAAAAAGTTGAACATCAAACAACCGAGGCGCCAATCAGATCTCTTCTATCTGTTGGCACCGTTCCGGCTCTATCTATTAAGCTAGTTTGATAAGTTTCCGCGTGTACTTTGACCCAAACTCATGTACTGATAAGACTGTCGATGATCCTATGTGGGTGGGACAAATTTCTTGGTTACATTATGCCATCTCAATGTCTTCAACTCTCCTTCGCTGCTTGGCCACTTTCTGGTTTCCTTTTGAGAGTGTGTTTTATGTATGTGCAGGGCGGGTGTGTGAATGGCTCAACCTTCTGTCATTCTTGCGACTGCAAGTTATGACCACACAATCAGATTTTGGGAAGCCAAGAGTGGTCGCTGTTACCGCACTATTCAGTATCCAGACTCGGTGAGTGTTGGCTCTGGGTTCTTCATTATCCTTATGACAAAAGTAATGATGTACATAAGGTGGATGGACCATACCCTTCCATAATTCTGTTCAAACAGTCTTACAGGACTACAAACAAATAAATATTGTAGACCAATGCCTAGGCTTGATTCGCGTCAAGACATAGTTACATACTTGCAATCATATGCACCGTGTGCCTGTTGATAGCCCATCTTTTGCAGCAAGTAAATCGCCTTGAGATAACCCCGGACAAGCGATTCCTAGCTGCTGCTGGCAATTCTCATATCCGCCTTTTTGATGTTAACTCAAATAGCCCACAACCGGTATGTCGCATGTTCTCTAAAAGCAACCAATCTGGGCCAGCATGTTTCCGTTCCTTATTTACTCATCAATATCCTAACAGGTAATTAGCTATGATTCGCATACTAGTAATGTGATGGCTGTGGGGTTCCATTGTGATGGCAACTGGATGTACTCAGGTTCTGAGGATGGCACTGTGAGAATTTGGGATTTACGGTGAGGTTTCACATCTTATTATGTTGCTTGGCTACAGCTCTTTTTTCCTTCACCTGCTGTTCTTCTCAAAAGCTGTTCTCAAATAATTATTTTAATCAAGACAGAGAATCCAAAGCAAACCCATCTATAAGGGCTATTATGCAGACTCAGAGTATGCTCGATTCGGTGTGGTTTGGGTAAACTAGATCAATCGGGATTAAGTGTCAATCACTCAATTGAATGTAGCTTGTTTAGAAAATCCTACCAATTCATTTCTCTATAAATCTGCTCTATCCAAATCTCGTTGAATGGCCCATGTGAGAGTTTGCTGATACTCAAGAGTGTTTTTCTGTGCGAAGGAATAGTGGTCTTGAAGTTGAAACTTTAACTAGATACTCACCCTTATAGTAATATCCTGTGTTTTTGTTAATGATTTTCCTGTCCATGATGTATGATGTTCTGTTGATCCGAATCTTTATTCGTGTGCATGTATGGTTTCAGGACTGCCACTTGTCAACGAGAATATGAAAGTCGCGCAGCTGTCAACACCGTGGTCCTACACCCAAATCAGGTTAGAATATGTTCCGGCAGGTCTTAACCAATTCCAATTTTCATTATCCAAGCATAGCACTGAATATTGCATTTGATCATAAGCTTGTTGACTAGCTAATACTCTATGAAAAGAAGGCTTGTAATTTTTGTGTGAAGTGAAATGATGCATAGTTTGACTAGATATGTAGGAAAAACCATCAACAACTACACTCTTAAATAGATAGAGTATAAGTATGAAAATATATTGCATTATATATCTAATGATATTAATTTGGTACCGTAGGTCTTGATAGTTTTTGCTACAAACTGGCAAGGGTTGTCTTATTTGCCACATTTGTCCTGGTGTTTTGTTCATTCTATATCATTTACTTCCACATTATCTCCCCAATGTTCCAGAAAGAACTAATATCTGGCGACCAGAACGGAAACATACGTGTGTGGGATTTGGCAGCTAATTCATGCAGCTGCGAGTTGGTAAGTTAAATATTTCATATTTTAGGTGCAAGTGTATAATTAAAGTGAGATGCAAGAACACGGTTGAT
Organism: Triticum aestivum; assembly: GCF_018294505.1. Classification (NCBI taxonomy): domain Eukaryota; kingdom Viridiplantae; phylum Streptophyta; class Magnoliopsida; order Poales; family Poaceae; genus Triticum; species Triticum aestivum. The sequence continues at coordinate 10,604,071 of NC_057805.1, forward strand.
GTGTTTGTTCCATTTATTCAGGTGCCAGAGGTCGATACAGCTATAAGATCTCTGACAGTCATGTGGGATGGGAGTATGGTTGTTGCTGCAAATAACCGTGGGACATGTTACGTTTGGCGCTTGCTTAAGGGTACTCAGGTTAGTGAGTCTGCAGACCTACATGCCATTGTACACTCTATGATTTCTGCATTTTTTTTTCAAGCTGATGAGACCACTTGTTTAGACAATCACCAGCTTTGAGCCCCTCCATAAGCTGCAAGCCCATGATGGCTACATTCTGAAGTGCCTGCTTTCACCTGAATTTTGTGACCCTAACAGGTATATAATGATAAAAATGACCAATTTTCGCTTTCCCGACTCTTATAAATGTCTTCTTCTGCACACTGCTTTCTAGTTCCCATTCATTCATTTGCCAAACTGCATTGGTGCACATGAAAATCTTTTTAGTCGGTAGCATTCACCTTTCAAAGCTCCAATTGCACTTTTTTCATCTCAAAAAGGGATTCATCTTTGTATATTATATAACAACGTACCACTTGGGTTTGTTTATAGGTATCTTGCAACTGCATCATCTGACCACACTGTAAAGATTTGGAACGTGGATGGCTTCAAGTTGGAAAAAACTTTAATCGGTAATTTCCGGGCTCCTTTTTAATTCTGAATTTATCAGTTAGAACTAAAAGTTGTAGAATTTTAATCGGTACACTAAAACTATGTGGGGTATTCGATTTTCCAGGTCACCAGCGCTGGGTTTGGGACTGCGTTTTCTCAGTAGATGGTGCTTATTTGATAACAGGTGCGCGCTAACCGCTCACATGGCACTGCTCATCTTCCTGCCTATTCACGATTTAAAACCAAGCAAATCTTTGCTGTTTTACAGCTTCGTCTGATACGACGGCAAGACTGTGGACAATGTCGACCGGAGAGGCCATCAGGGTGTACCAGGGGCACCACAAAGCAACCGTCTGCTGCGCCCTCCATGACGGGGCTGAATCGGCACCCTCATAAGCAACACCGCCGCGACGCGGCATGGTTCTGTACATATCTCTGTCGGTTCGAACAGCACAGCAGGGTGCTCTGCTAGATTTTCAGTGCCGTGGCAGCTCGAGGACAGGCGGTTTTAAGATTTGATTTGCTGTAGTGCTAGGACCTTGTGTAACAATGTATATGCAGTGCAGCCTTTGGGGGCTGCGCACATGTGATTTGTATGGTTAACTTGCATTGTTGGATGTTTATTTGTGCACAACCGAAATAATATGTTCCCGCCGCCATTGGTTCCGCTTGGTAAATGCGAGCTAGAAATGTGTTCGACGTCGACTGTTTTTCCTTTTGGTTCTTTGCTATGTTCTTCTTCGGTTCGACGGCCAAATGGTTAAGAAATCAGAGTTAAGATGAAGATGAGAGCATGACTTGATGGAGCAAGGCAGCCACTATTTAGACTCAGTTTTTTGGTGGTTTATGTCATAAGCTGCCTCCTCTCTAGTTTCTTTTAAGGGAAAGCCTTTCGGTATTTTATTTCTCAGCCAAAAGAGTTACATCTTCTAGTAGTAAGAATGTTTCTTTTTTTGAGAATCAGACGGATAAAATTGGGTGGATCTCCATCCCAAACAAAATCAGACCGAGTTTCATAAGAATGTTTCTTTTTTGAGATTCATCATAGAATGCTTTGCCAGAGTGGCTTCTCCCTAGCTTATTTTAGAAACCGATCCCCTTATTTCGCTTGGGGTCGGTTAAAAGCTGCTAAAAGAACTAGGCCTTAGTGCGAGAGATGGTGCATTTGGATGCGGTTATTCCAGAGATAAATAACGCCCGCAGTAACGGTATCCATTTCTGAGTCCAGGATCATCTACACCCGACGAACAGTACCCAAAAAACAGTTAATTTTTTTAAAAAAAAAAAATTGCATGGAAGATGTTTCAGTGCGTGAGGCCATGCCAATTTTCAGCGCGTTCGGACATCTGAGCAGCTCTCGGGACAAAAAAGTAAATCGGTTTGAGTTAACTATTTCACAGACCTCTAATTTGTTTTTTTTGCTGAGATCTACTCAGATGTCCAAACACGCTGAAAATTGGCACGGATCTCACGCACCGAGACATCTTCCATGCCGAAAAACAGGTTTTTCTTTTCTTTTTTCTAGTATATTTTTGTGATTTTACTGTTCATAATGGGAGCAGATGAACTCTGAAGCCAGATCACCGCCCTACCGCGCTAACTGTTATTCGATCCATCGTGTGAGGGGGAGGGAGGCACTGCTTCCCCCAAAACCTACAACATCTGCAGCTGATTACAACAACTCCTACCCGTGAGCCATTTTATTGCTATGGTATCAGCATCAACCACAACACTAAATTAAAGCGGGTTTTTTTTTATCTCCGTTCTCGACGTTACTCATACAACATGATGAATTGAAATGTCCCAGAACAAGAAAAAAAGGTAGAAGAAGAAAAGAAAAGAGAAATTACATCTAGCTCACTGGGTTTCTACTTGTACTAGCCCAATTGCGGGTAGCCAACTAGGGCAAACAATGAAGGATTAATACAGAGGTTCGATTATTCATTCATAATCATAACAGAAGAGAGAAAGGAGTTGAACAAAGCAACAAGACTGTGGTGCCATCGCAGGGCCTCGTTGCGCATAGATAGGAAGAATTGGCCTCTGCTGCTACCACCATCATGTTTCGACCTAGCGACGACCACTGGGAGCTTCCACCCAAGGAACACTGACCTTGAGATTCCAATCCAAGCCATCAAAGACAAGATGAACGCACCAGCACCGGCACCGCAACCGACATTGGTGGTGAGTTGACGGGTGCGCGTGGATGCTTGCGAGATTGTGCGCGCACCGACCATCTGAGCAAGCATAAACGTCTTCTGAAACGATGCTTGTCTACTTATATGGATGCTGGTACACATAAGGTTTGCTTGAAATTACTAATGTAAATAATGTCCATAAACAATTGCAAGTTCGATACACAAACATATTCCATCTTTTTGCGTTCTGCCATGACCAAATTAAAAACAAAGACTCAGCAGTACAAAAGGTGGTAATGCATCTCATAGAAATGCTTAAAAACAAAAGGGAAAATCATAACGGAGAACATACATAACCAGCAGTGATACAGGTTTAACTTACAAGACTAAAACAATAGCTTAGTGATGCAACCACTAACGAAGAAATGAAAGCGGGATGAATATATTACCTATTTGACCAAAACCATGTCATCCCCAGAAGCCTTGGCAGCAACAGCTTCCAATTGTCTCCATGCCGATTCCCGTTGCTCCTCTAATTCTTTGGCTTTTTCTTCTTTCTCAATGTACTGCTGGTGGCACTCATCAAATAGATCACTATCCATGTCCAAAAACATCTTGCGCACATTTGCGGTCAGGCCATGAACAGCTTGATTCCAGTGGCTCTGTATGTTCCTCTCAAGTGCTTCAAATATTATTGGAAATATAACACCACGATTTTGGGCAATCAAGCTTACAATGTGATCATTGTTCCATAAGAACAAAGCCCGCTCAGCAACCTGCCATAAAAAAATAAACATTAACAATAAAGAAAAATATCAGATAAATGAAGTGGCCATGCATCACAGAATATACAATGCTTGTGTAATCAAACGTGGTTCTTAAACAAAATCAACAAGAAACTGCAAACAAATAGATAATGTCATGGTGTGAACTAGAGTAGCATGAAACAGACTAACGGCATGTTGAAATGGTAGGGAGCAGTTAGTTCTCTATTCGGAAGGGGTAGCTATACCATCATAACATGTATAGCAGGGGGTAATACCACTAGCACTAACTACTCCCCAAGTCCGGGTTTATTGGGCCCGTTAGCCAAAACTCAAAGACCAAAGCAGAATATTAAAGCTGATAACCCGTGATTTCCGAGCACACCAACAACCAATCACATTAGCTCGCAGTTAATGGAGCATGCCAGCAGCCGGTTGCCCGCTCCGCTTGTGCATTCAGCCAATCATCACACCCCTCCAGCGCTAGCCATATTAGCCTGTAATTATTGCATGCTCCTTTTTGCATGCCGAAACGTCAACCAATCAGGCGCAAGTTCAGCCGAGGGGGGCGAGGGAAATCAGACGCACACGTCAAGTGGGAAGAAAAACGGATGCAGCTAGCTTGCTCACGGGCCCAATAAACCCGGACGGAGGGAGTATTTGACATGCCTTAGTCCCACATCCCAGGATATGGGGGGCTAATCTGAGGAGCACAACTGACAGAGCACAGAACAAATACCTTGCTCTGAGCAATTTTCTTTTACACATATAATCATCCAATGAAACTTATCAGATCAATATTGCTCGAAATGCCATCAAAGACAGCAGATTTGGGAATGTACCACTGCCACTTCTTGGGCAAAATTGCAATTGTGGCACGACTTTCTTTTGTCAGGGAAAGGAAGGTGTCTTGCTACCAGGGTTTTAATTATCTCGTGCACATGAACTGCTGACACCTAACCAGGATCTCTTTTTACAGGAGAAAGGGCAATCAGAAAGCATGTTATAAAGTACAAACAACTGTATCATCAAATAGGTCAAAGCCCAAAACATACTGACTAAATGTAGCAAAGAAACCTGCTTACATGTGGAGTTATCAGGAAGCAGACATATGATACATCTAATATATTTCTTTGGCCTGGTGACAGACACTCGTAATATCTATAGCTTAATAGTAAAGCTTCTTGATGGGCTTTCTCACTCTCCTCCAATTAAAAGAACTCCAAGAGAAATGGATTCAGTATTAAACTAGTATAGTCACACATCCACAAACAATGCTCATAAGGAGAAAAATATATTTGCATATGCAGATCGAAAACACATTAGTGCCAAACAAGGGTGATGAATGCAAATAGGTTATGGAATGAAAAAGACACAGTAAAGTGACATGAAAGCATACAAAGCGGCAAAGGAGCAACTGCATTCCAATTTGGCGGTTCATGGGGTCCTGGCAATGGGACCATGAACACAATTTAACTTCCCTATCAGTCGATTTTTTTGAAAAACCTGCTACAAGGCGTCCAATACATTGCAAATGGGTTGAAAAATAAAATGATGAGGAATTTCACAATTAAGAAACTATATGTATTAGCCAAATCTAGTGTATCTAGTAGTTAGCCAACGCTTGGGGAGGAAAGTGTTTGGGTTCAAACCAATTCCAGACTAGTTCCAACATGAGAGAAGTTTGAAGTTTGACCCACAAAGTCTCCATCAAAACCCACTAGCATTGCATTCTGGTGAAAATTACTGAACATAAAAGAAAATGCCCATACTCGCACAATCATTAGAAACTGAACTGCAAATCAGCATGCAATTAGTATCTCACTCTACCATAAGACCTAATAATTAGGTTCTTGACCGTTAAATCCACTGGTAAAAATATGCAAGATTGAATTAATCCTTAAGATATGCTCATCGCCGTCGTTGCAAATAGTAGACTTCTTATGATGCAGAGCTCAGTTTGGAGTAGAACAATAGTCTAAAATGGATATAATTTCAGCAGAAATTGTTGTTAAAAGATGGTAAAATTGAAGCTCGCATCCTCT
>NC_057805.1:10610021-10613253 GCF_018294505.1 Triticum aestivum
CTTACATGGTACAAGCACATGTCTAGCAATAGTAATATACAAGATGGCTTGCATGCCTTATAGTTGTTCTTAACTTCTTATAAGTAATTCGCCCTTGAATAATATATGCAGGCTAATTACCAATAAAAGCAACGGTTTATAGGTGCGTACGAGTAAAGAGTCATGCAGAGCAGGTCAACTTTTAAAAATGTAACCAAGCACTATAAGGCACATTACATTAATGACAAGCCCTCACATGGACATCTACGAAATCCAAATATGAAAAAGTATTCGTTCTCTATCCACATCCATACTTCCCGCTCATCCATAAAAGCGGCACAGATCCAATTAACCTGTAAATTTCACCAACAAACTGGTCGGGATAAGCTAGATGGTGCAGATTTACATTCAAACCGGTCTTACTCTATCCTATATTTGGATATAGGAGGGTTTGTTCTGATTAACCTGTATAAACACTGCAATCCTGAAGACAGGCTATCAATCAATGTACAAAACAAATGTATTCATAATCTAATGACCAAAGTGTAGCTTGATCTACGACGCAACGCAATACTGTGCACATCTGTCTCACATAGTGGACTGGTAAAATAATTGAAAGTCGACCTCTTTTATATTTAGTTATATGCATCGTTCAAGTCAATCCATACACAACTTGACGCTAACAGCCCACAGTCATCTCTACTAATTAAACTTGAGCTAACTGAAGGTGGATCTACCATTTTATAATATCAAATGATGCGGCAAGTGCCAAAATATACAGACAATACAACTAGGGAAATTGATATACAAATACCTAGTGCATCATCCTTGTCGAGTGCAGTATTGCAATACTAGAACTTTGACTAACAAAGTAACAAACACTATTCGGTATTCACTATAAGACTTAAGAGTATATATAGACACAACAACAACAACAACAACAACAAAGCCTTTAGTCCCAAACAAGTTGGGGTAGGCTAGAGCTGAAACCCATAAGATTTTGTAACCAACTCATGGTTCTGGCACATGGATAACTAGCTTCCACGCACTTAAGAGCATATATAGATTTTCATGAAATCTGAACAAGATTCCAGACTTCCACTTGTGATATAGGCAAGAAAGTGGTCGTCGAATGATGGTGGTTGATGGTTTACTAAGAAATCAAAGGTACGAGAGACCATCAAAGGCAAATCAGGAACAAAACAAGTGATAGGCTGGCAGCTTTTGGACATGTAGGTTGTTATTCACATTTTAATATTTTTTCACAAACACTGGCAATAGCCTTTTAGTCCTACAAATGCTAATTTGTTTCACAAATACTTAGTCAAATTTGTTTTGTGCTGTAGTCATGGGTTGCTTGTTTATCTTATACGCAACAGGCCAAGAAAAAACCATGCTGACGAAAGAACTCGTTTGCACACACCACCAAAATAGTTCTGGTTCATCCTTGGCACAAAGAACATGTGCGTAGGAAGAAGATAGCCTTTCCATATCTAACTGGATGATACTCTACATTACAAAGTACAGATTAGTTTATTTCGCAAACAGACAGATGACGCACGCACACAAAATAACGGCTTTTTTCCTAGCACCACATTAAGTGCCTTATCCATACATTCCAAATGTATGTGTCCGATTAAATGGATGATACCGTACGTTACGAACTAAAAATTAGTTTATTTCACAAACAGACAGATGACGTACGCACACAAAATAACGGTTTTTTTCCTAGCACCTACACTAAGTGGCTTATCCATACATTTCCAAATGCATGTGTCCCATTTCCTCACAAAGGCGTATCTAGAAATACATGGGAGCAGATTTGCCTACATAACCATATTCTTGGGAGCACCCTAGAGAAGTATAACAGCAAGCAGATACGAGATTATCAAACAAACAAAAAAAGCATACCTGGAAATGGGCACTGTTAAGGCAGCGCCCTATCTGCTTAAACAGCGGCACCATGCACCGCTGGAACTCAGCAGGCTGTGTGGCCTCAAGCACTTCCTCGAGCTCCCCCAAAAACAGCACCTCCTTCTGGCAATTTATGACTGGCCAGTACTTGAGGAGACCCCTGATGACCGCATCGGCAAGTTTGTAGTCCTTCTCGACAAACTGGACAATGCAATAGGACAGCTGCTGGTGGTAGATTCCGACGGACTTGGGCTTGTGCAGCGGGATGAGCGCGCGGCTGAGGAACAGCTTGTGCTCCTCCTTCATAGGCAGGGCAAAGCCATTAATTATGCTGCCGAGAATCTCAAGGAGCTCGCCAATGCCGTTGTGGCGCTCGGTCTCAAAGATGAAGCGGTAGAACACATTATTGATGGCCTTGCGGATGAACGGGCGGTGGACCATGAACTTGCCGTAGATGCGGTGGAGCACGGTCTTGAGGTACTCGCGCTCGCGGGGGTCCTCGGAGTCGAAATGGTCGAGGAGGCGGAGCACGAAGGCATGGTCGACGTAGCGCTTGGCGACCTTGGTGTCGGTGTCAGGGGACACGACGTAGCGGAGCAGGAGCTCGTAGACGAGCTGGAGGTGGGGCCAGGCAGGGTCGAGGTAGGGCTCCTCCTCGTCGTCCGGGGTGGCATTGGGGTCGATGTTGGCGGCGGACTCGTAGAGCGCGGGGGGCAGGGGCCGGAATATGTTGGCGGAGATGGCGGCGACGAGGGCCTCCTGGACGGCGTCGGGGAGGCGAGCGGGCGCGTTGGCGTTGGCGGCGGCGGTGGGGGCCTGCACGTAGTCGACGAGCTCCAGCAGCGCCTGGCGCTTGGCCTCCTTCTCGCGGGGGTGCTTGAGGGAGTCGGAGAAGTCGAAGAGCGCGGCGACGAGGCGCAGCTTGCGGAGGAGCAGCCCCGGGCGGTCGCCGGCGGGCACGTCGCGGAGGAGCGGGAGCGGCTCGAGGAGCGACGGCTGCTGCGCGGCGGGGGCGGGGGAGGGGGCGGCGGCGGCGGCGGCGTGCGGCGAGGTGGGCGAGGGCGGCACGGGCGAGGCGGAGGCGCGGGAGGCGTGGTTGACGGTGACGGGCGCCGCCCCGCCGGAGGAGGAGGACGGGGCCGCGCCGCGGGGCTCGGCCGCCGCCGCGTCGTGGCCGCGCGCCCCCTTGCGCGCCCCGCGCTTGATGATCTTGTTGAACATGGCGCCGGATTGGGAGATCGGCGGCGGGCGGGCGGGCGGATCGGTCGATCAATCAATCCCCTTTCGCCGGGCCTGCGTCGCCCTTCCCCTTGGCGTTGGGGGATTTGGTGGAGGGGGG